>NW_026046866.1:5000-7500 GCF_023864275.1 Schistocerca cancellata
ATGTCCACCGCGCTTCGCACCGGGCCGGCGAGGACCCACTTTGGCTGCACGGCGCCGCGCGCAGGGTGCCCCGGCGCGCAGCTGCGCCGCCTGCCGCGTCCGTCGGCCGGCGCGCCTGCCACTGGGCGCCCCCACCAGCCGGCTGTAGCGCGTGCGCCCACGCACCGCGCGGCCAGCACGCCGGGCGGCCCCCCCTCACCGGCCGGGGACAGTCCCCACCCACCCACAGCCGCGTATCGCTTCACACCCAGATTCACATTCACGTTCGTTGGTATGGTGGGGACCGCTTCGTAGCTGTACCGATCGTTGCCCTCACAGATGTACCTCCAGCAAGGACAACCGCACCACAACGGGTTACCAGTTGTTCATTTGCGTAACGTCACCAGTAAACGTACACGTCCATCCCCGTTTGCAAAGTCAACTATTATTGCATGCCTGCCTGTCAGGTGTCAAGACACACTACATCCGCTCACATCCACGCAACAAAATGTGCCCGACTAGAGGGCACGTGGAAGGTGCCCCCGTACGTATGCGATGTCCACTGCGCGACCAACTGTCAACCGGCCTCTGTAGCATGTCGCAGATGTGGAACGCGGGGCACCGTGCTATCACATTGTGTGAGAAGAGACTACTACGTCTGCATACACGCGCCACTACATGAACAGACGGCTCATGCTGATCGCCATCCACTGCGTCCATTACTCCCACACGTCTCTATGGCGTACCACACTGCAATGCAGCTGTTATGGGGAGATGACACGTAGCTGTGTACACAACATTCTGAGCGGGTTGCGGTTGGACAATACATTACTGTAACGTGTCATATGCCAATTACAGAGCAGGGTAAGGCACAACTTGGGTTAGGTTAAGGCACAACTTGGGTTAGGTTAAGGCACAACTTGGGTTAGGTTAAGGCACAACTTGGGTTAGGTTAAGGCACAACTTGGGTTAGGTTAAGGCACAACTTGGGTTAGGTTAAGGCACAACTTGGGTTAGGTTAAGGCACAACTTGGGTTAGGTTAAGGCACAACTTGGGTTAGGTTAAGGCACAACTTGGGTTAGGTTAAGGCACAACTTGGGTTAGGTTAAGGCACAACTTGGGTTAGGTTAAGGCACAACGTGGGTTAGGTTAAGGCACAACGTGGGTTAGGTTAAGGCACAACGTGGGTTAGGTTAAGGCACAACGTGGGTTAGGTTAAGGCACAACGTGGGTTAGGTTAAGGCACAACGTGGGTTAGGTTAAGGCACAACGTGGGTTAGGTTAAGGCACAACGTGGGTTAGGTTAAGGCACAACGTGGGTTAGGTTAAGGCACAACGTGGGTTAGGTTAAGGCACAACGTGGGTTAGGTTAAGGCACAACGTGGGTTAGGTTAAGGCACAACGTGGGTTAGGTTAAGGCACAACTTGGGGGTAGATTGCGGTGCAAATTGCGTTACATTGCGGTGCAAATTGCGTTACATTGCGGTGCAAATTGCGTTACATTGCGGTGCAAATTGCGTTACATTGCGGTGCAAATTGCGTTACATTGCGGTGCAAATTGCGTTACATTGCGGTGCAAATTGCGTTACATTGCGGTGCAAATTGCGTTACATTGCGGTGCAAATTGAGTTACATTGCGGTGCAAATTGCGTTACATTGCGGTGCAAATTGCGTTACATTGCGGTGCAAATTGCGTTACATTGCGGTGCAAATTGAGTTACATTGCGGTGCAAATTGAGTTACATTGCGGTGCAAATTGAGTTACATTGCGGTGCAAATTGAGTTACATTGCGGTGCAAATTGAGTTACATTGCGGTGCAAATTGAGTTACATTGCGGTGCAAATTGAGTTACATTGCGGTGCAAATTGAGTTACATTGCGGTGCAAATTGAGGTAGGTTAAGGTGCAACACAGGTTAGGTTAAGGTGCAACATAGGTTAGGGTGCAAGATGGGTTAGGTTAAGGTGCAAGATGGGTTAGGTTAAGGTGCAAGATGGGTTAGGTTAAGGTGACATAGGTTAGGTTAAGGTGACATAGGTTAGGTTAAGGTGACATAGGTTAGGTTAAGGTGACATAGGTTAGGTTAAGGTGACATAGGTTAGGTTAAGGTGACATAGGTTAGGTTAAGGTGACATAGGTTAGGTTAAGGTGACATAGGTTAGGTTAAGGTGACATAGGTTAGGTTAAGGTGACATAGGTTAGGTTAAGGTGACATAGGTTAGGTTAAGGTACAAACTGGGTTGTGTTATGGTACACATTGCGTTGTAGTACAGTACACGTTAGGTTTGGGTACGGTACACAATGTGGTATGGGATGGCGTGTTGTGGGGGGGGGGGGTGAGGTTCGTTGATATCGACCGTAGGACGTGGATGCCCGAGGCAGCGTCAGTGTGTCAAAGGAGTTATGTCACGTCGGGATGCGCTTTTCGCTAGTGAGAGGGGGCGAGCCGTGTCTGTGGTTGCGGCAGACCTGTGTGTTTCATTCCTGCCAGTGTGTTTGTGCTGTAAGACGAGGCAGTGT
>NW_026046866.1:12500-15000 GCF_023864275.1 Schistocerca cancellata
GCAAGACGTCATCTGCAAAGGCCGCAGCGTTGACCCTGCGACCGAGGATCCGAGCTCCGATGTGAGAGGGCAGTTGGCCTAAAACGTAGTCCACCGCAAAGTTGAACAGGAGGGGGGAGAGGGGATCGCCCTGGCGAACGCCCCGTGCTGGCTGTACAGACACGCCCACGCCGGCGCCGCCCGCTATCACTGTCGTGCTGCCCTCGTAGCACCGCTCGACATACTCGACAAAACAATCCGGCAGGCCATGCGCCTTCAGCACGGGGCGAAGGGCAGCATGATCTACCGAATCGAATGCCTTAGATACGTCGATCGATGCCACAAAGACAGAGCGGCAGGAGCGAACTGCGTCGGTGAGGGCGGTGTCCAAGATGAACGTGTTTTCCAACATCCCATCACGAGGGATGAATGCCCGCTGACGTTCGTCCACAGCACAAGCGCGCATCAGGCGTGACGCGAGAACCTTGTGAAAGGTCCGCGCCAGCACCGAGCAGACCGTAATGGGGCGAAAGTCAGCGGGGGATGTTGGTGCAGCCGTTTTCGGGAGAAGGGACGTCCGCGCGCGAAGCAGGCGTTCCGGAAGGGCGCGGGCCAGAAGGAAGAGATTCATCACTTTCACCAGGACTTCGTGCGGCAGGCGCCGCAACTCCGCTGGGGTAAGGCCGTCCGGCCCGGCCGCTGATCCCCTGGGCGGCAACGCGGCGGCGACCTCCTCATGTGTGACCGGCCCCCATAGGCACTCGAGAGCGACAGGCTCCGAGTGCGGGAGGAGGCGGTCACGAATGAAGCCCGCGGTGGAAATGGGCTTCTTAGTGAAGAGGTCCGCCCAGAAGTCCAGCAGACCAGGGATGGCAGGTGGCGGCTGGAGCAGGGTGCCATCCAAGAGGCCGCGCACGCAACGTGCACGCGACCTTCGGAAGGCATCCTGCGTTCTCGCATACTCCCAGCGGCGCCGCTTGCGCTTCTGCGTCGGCGGCGCTGCAGGCGGCCGCTTAGATGGTTGGCGCGGCCGCTGTGTCCTGGTGATCGATCTCTCCCCTCTGGACCCGACCGACGCAAGGGCATCCGGGAGCATGCCCAGGATGACATCGGGCGGCGTGCCCCGCCCTAGACCAATGACTCGATCCAGGGCAGAGAAACGCTGGGCGGAAGCAGGTAGCCCCGCCAGATGCTCCCAGATGGCGGCGTCAGTCGGCCCCTCCGGCGGCGGCCCGGTGGTGTCGGCCGCGAAGTCCTCGGCTGCGTCGACAGGCGGCGCAGCGGCCTCGCCCGCGTCAGGCAGCGGGCTCGCTGCTCCCCGGCGGGACGCCGGCTCTTCCCCCCGACCGATCTCAAGCGCCTCCATGAATTGGCGGACAAGCTGCTTGTGGGCAGCTTGCCGCCGTCGGCACTTGATTGCTTCGAGCGTTCGGTCGGGGAACATCCTGATGAGTTCTTGATTGACAAAGAAGAACCGGGCGTCCCTCTCAAGGAACAGTTCGGCCTCTGCCTTGGCGAGCGATAGGACTTCTTCCTCCGTCCACCTCGCGCGATGCCTCTCCGTGACGATCTCCGCGTTGGCGGCCGCAAGGTGTTGGCGGCGGCGATGGACCCCGAGACCGTTCTTGGTGGTGAAGCTGCGGTGGCACTCACTACAGGTGTAGATAGCTGCAACAGTTACAAGATCTTCGGCACGGCCGGTTGGCCGGCTAGGAGCTGGGGAAGCTGGGGTGGCACCTTCAGCGGAAGGGCCACCACTCGTATTTATTTGTCTGCTGCCCCCAACTTGAAAGGGATAATGCGAGGGGGGGCTGGTAACCCCCCCAAGCCCCTGGTGCGGTCTTCCACTCTGCGAAAATCAGCGGGCCCACGAGAAGGGGAGAAGACCGCAGGAGAGGAGAGGCTAAGAGGGCTAGGCCCATGTATTGCGCATCACTCTCCCTGTAACTACAACCCAAGGAAGGCACCTCGCAGCAGCAGCACGACTACTACTTAAGAGAGTCATAGTTACTCCCGCCGTTTACCCGCGCTTGCTTGAATTTCTTCACGTTGACATTCAGAGCACTGGGCAGAAATCACATTGCGTCAACACCCGCTAGGGCCATCGCAATGCTTTGTTTTAATTAGACAGTCGGATTCCCCCAGTCCGTGCCAGTTCTGAGTTGATCGTTGAATGGCGGCCGAAGAGAATCCGCGCACCCGCGCGCCCCCGGAGGAGCACGCTAAGGCGGACGCGGCCTCGCAGCAAGGAAGATCCGTGGGAGGCCAAGGCACGGGACCGAGCTCGGATCCTGCGCGCAGGTTGAAGCACCGGGGCACGAACGCCGCGCAGGCGCGCGCATCCTGCACCGCCGGCCAGCACGAGGCCAACCAACGGCGAGAGCAGACCACGCCCGCGCTAAACGCCCGCACTTACCGGCACCCCTACGGCACTCACCTCGCCCAGGCCCGGCACGTTAGCGCTGACCCACTTCCCGACCAAGCCCGACACGCCCCGATCCTCAGAGCCAATCCTTATCCC
>NW_026046866.1:20000-22500 GCF_023864275.1 Schistocerca cancellata
GTGTCCCAGAGGCCCGCGCGAACACGCAAGCGTCCGCTCAATTATTCTGCAAACAGGAGGAGGCTGAGCTCCCCTGCACAATACACCTCGAAACCCTCTCAGGTCCCGGCGGCGCGCAGCGCCGTCCTAAGTACTTGGTCGGGTTCGAGAGAGGCGCAATCGCCCGGAGTTAGGCGAGTAGACGCTTTAGGTGCGACCACCCGTGCTCCCAACTGAGCTTGCCGCTGCCGACAGAGGCCCGGGAGCGTGCTGTCGTGGCATTGCCGGCGGGAGACAACACGCGCCACCTACGGTGACCGGCAGCTCCAACGCCAGCGCCACAGAAGGGCAAAGGCCCCACGTGGGTGCCGAAGCGAACTCTCCCAGCACAGCGCACGTGCCAACACGTCTGCACAACTGCGATACAAACCACCAGCGAGAACCGCTGGGGCGACCGAGCAGCAGACGGCGTCGCGGCGCCGAGTGCCGGGCGGCGGCGCATCCTCAACGCACACAGTCCTCAATCGGACCAGCACACTGCAGATGTCCACCGCGCTTCGCACCGGGCCGGCGAGGACCCACTTTGGCTGCACGGCGCCGCGCGCAGGGTGCCCCGGCGCGCAGCTGCGCCGCCTGCCGCGTCCGTCGGCCGGCGCGCCTGCCACTGGGCGCCCCCACCAGCCGGCTGTAGCGCGTGCGCCCACGCACCGCGCGGCCAGCACGCCGGGCGGCCCCCCCTCACCGGCCGGGGACAGTCCCACCCACCCACAGCCGCGTATCGCTTCACACCCAGATTCACATTCACGTTCGTTGGTATGGTGGGGACCGCTTCGTAGCTGTACCGATCGTTGCCCTCACAGATGTACCTCCAGCAAGGACAACCGCACCACAACGGGTTACCAGTTGTTCATTTGCGTAACGTCACCAGTAAACGTACACGTCCATCCCCGTTTGCAAAGTCAACTATTATTGCATGCCTGCCTGTCAGGTGTCAAGACACACTACATCCGCTCACATCCACGCAACAAAATGTGCCCGACTAGAGGGCACGTGGAAGGTGCCCCCGTACGTATGCGATGTCCACTGCGCGACCAACTGTCAACCGGCCTCTGTAGCATGTCGCAGATGTGGAACGCGGGGCACCGTGCTATCACATTGTGTGAGAAGAGACTACTACGTCTGCATACACGCGCCACTACATGAACAGATGGCTCATGCTGATCGCCATCCACTGCGTCCATTACTCCCACACGTCTCTATGGCGTACCACACTGCAATGCAGCTGTTATGGGGAGATGACACGTAGCTGTGTACACAACATTCTGAGCGGGTTGCGGTTGGACAATACATTACTGTAACGTGTCATATGCCAATTACAGAGCAGGGTAAGGCACAACTTGGGTTAGGTTAAGGCACAACTTGGGTTAGGTTAAGGCACAACTTGGGTTAGGTTAAGGCACAACTTGGGTTAGGTTAAGGCACAACTTGGGTTAGGTTAAGGCACAACTTGGGTTAAGTTAAGGCACAACTTGGGTTAGGTTAAGGCACAACTTGGGTTAGGTTAAGGCACAACTTGGGTTAGGTTAAGGCACAACTTGGGTTAGGTTAAGGCACAACTTGGGTTAGGTTAAGGCACAACTTGGGTTAGGTTAAGGCACAACTTGGGTTAGGTTAAGGCACAACGTGGGTTAGGTTAAGGCACAACGTGGGTTAGGTTAAGGCACAACGTGGGTTAGGTTAAGGCACAACGTGGGTTAGGTTAAGGCACAACGTGGGTTAGGTTAAGGCACAACGTGGGTTAGGTTAAGGCACAACGTGGGTTAGGTTAAGGCACAACGTGGGTTAGGTTAAGGCACAACGTGGGTTAGGTTAAGGCACAACGTGGGTTAGGTTAAGGCACAACGTGGGTTAGGTTAAGGCACAACTTGGGGGTAGATTGCGGTGCAAATTGCGTTACATTGCGGTGCAAATTGCGTTACATTGCGGTGCAAATTGCGTTACATTGCGGTGCAAATTGCGTTACATTGCGGTGCAAATTGCGTTACATTGCGGTGCAAATTGCGTTACATTGCGGTGCAAATTGCGTTACATTGCGGTGCAAATTGCGTTACATTGCGGTGCAAATTGCGTTACATTGCGGTGCAAATTGCGTTACATTGCGGTGCAAATTGAGTTACATTGCGGTGCAAATTGCGTTACATTGCGGTGCAAATTGCGTTACATTGCGGTGCAAATTGCGTTACATTGCGGTGCAAATTGAGTTACATTGCGGTGCAAATTGAGTTACATTGCGGTGCAAATTGAGTTACATTGCGGTGCAAATTGAGTTACATTGCGGTGCAAATTGAGTTACATTGCGGTGCAAATTGAGTTACATTGCGGTGCAAATTGAGTTACATTGCGGTGCAAATTGAGTTACATTGCGGTGCAAATTGAGGTAGGTTAAGGTGCAACACAGGTTAGGTTAAGGTGCAACATAGGTTAGGGTGCAAGATGGGTTAGGTTAAGGTGCAAGATGGGT
>NW_026046866.1:32500-35000 GCF_023864275.1 Schistocerca cancellata
TGCCCCGGCGCGCAGCTGCGCCGCCTGCCGCGTCCGTCGGCCGGCGCGCCTGCCACTGGGCGCCCCCACCAGCCGGCTGTAGCGCGTGCGCCCACGCACCGCGCGGCCAGCACGCCGGGCGGCCCCCCCTCACCGGCCGGGGACAGTCCCACCCACCCACAGCCGCGTATCGCTTCACACCCAGATTCACATTCACGTTCGTTGGTATGGTGGGGACCGCTTCGTAGCTGTACCGATCGTTGCCCTCACAGATGTACCTCCAGCAAGGACAACCGCACCACAACGGGTTACCAGTTGTTCATTTGCGTAACGTCACCAGTAAACGTACACGTCCATCCCCGTTTGCAAAGTCAACTATTATTGCATGCCTGCCTGTCAGGTGTCAAGACACACTACATCCGCTCACATCCACGCAACAAAATGTGCCCGACTAGAGGGCACGTGGAAGGTGCCCCCGTACGTATGCGATGTCCACTGCGCGACCAACTGTCAACCGGCCTCTGTAGCATGTCGCAGATGTGGAACGCGGGGCACCGTGCTATCACATTGTGTGAGAAGAGACTACTACGTCTGCATACACGCGCCACTACATGAACAGACGGCTCATGCTGATCGCCATCCACTGCGTCCATTACTCCCACACGTCTCTATGGCGTACCACACTGCAATGCAGCTGTTATGGGGAGATGACACGTAGCTGTGTACACAACATTCTGAGCGGGTTGCGGTTGGACAATACATTACTGTAACGTGTCATATGCCAATTACAGAGCAGGGTAAGGCACAACTTGGGTTAGGTTAAGGCACAACTTGGGTTAGGTTAAGGCACAACTTGGGTTAGGTTAAGGCACAACTTGGGTTAGGTTAAGGCACAACTTGGGTTAGGTTAAGGCACAACTTGGGTTAGGTTAAGGCACAACTTGGGTTAGGTTAAGGCACAACTTGGGTTAGGTTAAGGCACAACTTGGGTTAGGTTAAGGCACAACTTGGGTTAGGTTAAGGCACAACTTGGGTTAGGTTAAGGCACAACTTGGGTTAGGTTAAGGCACAACGTGGGTTAGGTTAAGGCACAACGTGGGTTAGGTTAAGGCACAACGTGGGTTAGGTTAAGGCACAACGTGGGTTAGGTTAAGGCACAACGTGGGTTAGGTTAAGGCACAACGTGGGTTAGGTTAAGGCACAACGTGGGTTAGGTTAAGGCACAACGTGGGTTAGGTTAAGGCACAACGTGGGTTAGGTTAAGGCACAACGTGGGTTAGGTTAAGGCACAACGTGGGTTAGGTTAAGGCACAACGTGGGTTAGGTTAAGGCACAACTTGGGGGTAGATTGCGGTGCAAATTGCGTTACATTGCGGTGCAAATTGCGTTACATTGCGGTGCAAATTGCGTTACATTGCGGTGCAAATTGCGTTACATTGCGGTGCAAATTGCGTTACATTGCGGTGCAAATTGCGTTACATTGCGGTGCAAATTGCGTTACATTGCGGTGCAAATTGCGTTACATTGCGGTGCAAATTGCGTTACATTGCGGTGCAAATTGCGTTACATTGCGGTGCACATTGCGTTACATTGCGGTGCAAATTGCGTTACATTGCGGTGCAAATTGAGTTACATTGCGGTGCAAATTGCGTTACATTGCGGTGCAAATTGCGTTACATTGCGGTGCAAATTGCGTTACATTGCGGTGCAAATTGAGTTACATTGCGGTGCAAATTGAGTTACATTGCGGTGCAAATTGAGTTACATTGCGGTGCAAATTGAGTTACATTGCGGTGCAAATTGAGTTACATTGCGGTGCAAATTGAGTTACATTGCGGTGCAAATTGAGTTACATTGCGGTGCAAATTGAGTTACATTGCGGTGCAAATTGAGGTAGGTTAAGGTGCAACACAGGTTAGGTTAAGGTGCAACATAGGTTAGGGTGCAAGATGGGTTAGGTTAAGGTGCAAGATGGGTTAGGTTAAGGTGCAAGATGGGTTAGGTTAAGGTGACATAGGTTAGGTTAAGGTGACATAGGTTAGGTTAAGGTGACATAGGTTAGGTTAAGGTGACATAGGTTAGGTTAAGGTGACATAGGTTAGGTTAAGGTGACATAGGTTAGGTTAAGGTGACATAGGTTAGGTTAAGGTGACATAGGTTAGGTTAAGGTGACATAGGTTAGGTTAAGGTGACATAGGTTAGGTTAAGGTGACATAGGTTAGGTTAAGGTGACATAGGTTAGGTTAAGGTGACATAGGTTAGGTTAAGGTACAAACTGGGTTGTGTTATGGTACACATTGCGTTGTAGTACAGTACACGTTAGGTTTGGGTACGGTACACAATGTGGTATGGGATGGCGTGTTGTGGGGGGGGGGGGTGAGGTTCGTTGATATCGACCGTAGGACGTGGATGCCCGAGGCAGCGTCAGTGTGTCAAAGGAGTTATGTCACGTCGGGATGCGCTTTTCGCTAGTGAGAGGGGGCGAGCCGTGTCTGTGGTTGCGGCAGACCTGTGTGTTTCA
>NW_026046866.1:42500-47500 GCF_023864275.1 Schistocerca cancellata
AAAGAGCTATCAATCTGTCAATCCTTCCGGTGTCCGGGCCTGGTGAGGTTTCCCGTGTTGAGTCAAATTAAGCCGCAGGCTCCACTCCTGGTGGTGCCCTTCCGTCAATTCCTTTAAGTTTCAGCTTTGCAACCATACTTCCCCTGGAACCCAAAAGCTTTGGTTTCCCGGAGGCTGCCCGCCGAGTCATCGGAGGAACTGCGGCGGATCGCTGGCTGGCATCGTTTATGGTTAGAACTAGGGCGGTATCTGATCGCCTTCGAACCTCTAACTTTCGTTCTTGATTAATGAAAACATACTTGGCAAATGCTTTCGCTTCTGTTCGTCTTGCGACGATCCAAGAATTTCACCTCTAACGTCGCAATACGAATGCCCCCGCCTGTCCCTATTAATCATTACCTCGGGTTCCGAAAACCAACAAAATAGAACCGAGGTCCTATTCCATTATTCCATGCACACAGTATTCAGGCGGGCTTGCCTGCTTTAAGCACTCTAATTTGTTCAAAGTAAACGTGCCGGCCCACCCAGACACTCAATAAAGAGCACCTTGGTAGGATTTCAACGGGGTCCGCCTCGGGACGCACGAACACGCACGAGGCGGTCGCACGCCTTCGGCTCGCCCCACCGGCAGGACGTCCCACGATACATGCCAGTTAAACACCGACGGGCGGTGAACCAACAGCGTGGGACACAAATCCAACTACGAGCTTTTTAACCGCAACAACTTTAATATACGCTATTGGAGCTGGAATTACCGCGGCTGCTGGCACCAGACTTGCCCTCCAATAGATACTCGTTAAAGGATTTAAAGTGTACTCATTCCGATTACGGGGCCTCGGATGAGTCCCGTATCGTTATTTTTCGTCACTACCTCCCCGTGCCGGGAGTGGGTAATTTGCGCGCCTGCTGCCTTCCTTGGATGTGGTAGCCGTTTCTCAGGCTCCCCCTCCGGAATCGAACCCTGATTCCCCGTTACCCGTTACAACCATGGTAGGCGCAGAACCTACCATCGACAGTTGATAAGGCAGACATTTGAAAGATGCGTCGCCGGTACGAGGACCGTGCGATCAGCCCAAAGTTATTCAGAGTCACCAAGGCAAACGGACCGGACGAGCCGACCGATTGGTTTTGATCTAATAAAAGCGTCCCTTCCATCTCTGGTCGGGACTCTGTTTGCATGTATTAGCTCTAGAATCACCACAGTTATCCAAGTAACGTGGGTACGATCTAAGGAACCATAACTGATTTAATGAGCCATTCGCGGTTTCACCTTAATGCGGCTTGTACTGAGACATGCATGGCTTAATCTTTGAGACAAGCATATGACTACTGGCAGGATCAACCAGGGAGCTGCGTCAACTAGAGCTGAGCAGCCGGCCGCCCGGGAGTGTGTCCCAGAGGCCCGCGCGAACACGCAAGCGTCCGCTCAATTATTCTGCAAACAGGAGGAGGCTGAGCTCCCCTGCACAATACACCTCGAAACCCTCTCAGGTCCCGGCGGCGCGCAGCGCCGTCCTAAGTACTTGGTCGGGTTCGAGAGAGGCGCAATCGCCCGGAGTTAGGCGAGTAGACGCTTTAGGTGCGACCACCCGTGCTCCCAACTGAGCTTGCCGCTGCCGACAGAGGCCCGGGAGCGTGCTGTCGTGGCATTGCCGGCGGGAGACAACACGCGCCACCTACGGTGACCGGCAGCTCCAACGCCAGCGCCACAGAAGGGCAAAGGCCCCACGTGGGTGCCGAAGCGAACTCTCCCAGCACAGCGCACGTGCCAACACGTCTGCACAACTGCGATACAAACCACCAGCGAGAACCGCTGGGGCGACCGAGCAGCAGACGGCGTCGCGGCGCCGAGTGCCGGGCGGCGGCGCATCCTCAACGCACACAGTCCTCAATCGGACCAGCACACTGCAGATGTCCACCGCGCTTCGCACCGGGCCGGCGAGGACCCACTTTGGCTGCACGGCGCCGCGCGCAGGGTGCCCCGGCGCGCAGCTGCGCCGCCTGCCGCGTCCGTCGGCCGGCGCGCCTGCCACTGGGCGCCCCCACCAGCCGGCTGTAGCGCGTGCGCCCACGCACCGCGCGGCCAGCACGCCGGGCGGCCCCCCCTCACCGGCCGGGGACAGTCCCACCCACCCACAGCCGCGTATCGCTTCACACCCAGATTCACATTCACGTTCGTTGGTATGGTGGGGACCGCTTCGTAGCTGTACCGATCGTTGCCCTCACAGATGTACCTCCAGCAAGGACAACCGCACCACAACGGGTTACCAGTTGTTCATTTGCGTAACGTCACCAGTAAACGTACACGTCCATCCCCGTTTGCAAAGTCAACTATTATTGCATGCCTGCCTGTCAGGTGTCAAGACACACTACATCCGCTCACATCCACGCAACAAAATGTGCCCGACTAGAGGGCACGTGGAAGGTGCCCCCGTACGTATGCGATGTCCACTGCGCGACCAACTGTCAACCGGCCTCTGTAGCATGTCGCAGATGTGGAACGCGGGGCACCGTGCTATCACATTGTGTGAGAAGAGACTACTACGTCTGCATACACGCGCCACTACATGAACAGACGGCTCATGCTGATCGCCATCCACTGCGTCCATTACTCCCACACGTCTCTATGGCGTACCACACTGCAATGCAGCTGTTATGGGGAGATGACACGTAGCTGTGTACACAACATTCTGAGCGGGTTGCGGTTGGACAATACATTACTGTAACGTGTCATATGCCAATTACAGAGCAGGGTAAGGCACAACTTGGGTTAGGTTAAGGCACAACTTGGGTTAGGTTAAGGCACAACTTGGGTTAGGTTAAGGCACAACTTGGGTTAGGTTAAGGCACAACTTGGGTTAGGTTAAGGCACAACTTGGGTTAGGTTAAGGCACAACTTGGGTTAGGTTAAGGCACAACTTGGGTTAGGTTAAGGCACAACTTGGGTTAGGTTAAGGCACAACTTGGGTTAGGTTAAGGCACAACTTGGGTTAGGTTAAGGCACAACTTGGGTTAGGTTAAGGCACAACGTGGGTTAGGTTAAGGCACAACGTGGGTTAGGTTAAGGCACAACGTGGGTTAGGTTAAGGCACAACGTGGGTTAGGTTAAGGCACAACGTGGGTTAGGTTAAGGCACAACGTGGGTTAGGTTAAGGCACAACGTGGGTTAGGTTAAGGCACAACGTGGGTTAGGTTAAGGCACAACGTGGGTTAGGTTAAGGCACAACGTGGGTTAGGTTAAGGCACAACGTGGGTTAGGTTAAGGCACAACGTGGGTTAGGTTAAGGCACAACTTGGGGGTAGATTGCGGTGCAAATTGCGTTACATTGCGGTGCAAATTGCGTTACATTGCGGTGCAAATTGCGTTACATTGCGGTGCAAATTGCGTTACATTGCGGTGCAAATTGCGTTACATTGCGGTGCAAATTGCGTTACATTGCGGTGCAAATTGCGTTACATTGCGGTGCAAATTGCGTTACATTGCGGTGCAAATTGCGTTACATTGCGGTGCAAATTGCGTTACATTGCGGTGCAAATTGCGTTACATTGCGGTGCAAATTGCGTTACATTGCGGTGCAAATTGCGTTACATTGCGGTGCAAATTGAGTTACATTGCGGTGCAAATTGAGTTACATTGCGGTGCAAATTGAGTTACATTGCGGTGCAAATTGAGTTACATTGCGGTGCAAATTGAGTTACATTGCGGTGCAAATTGAGTTACATTGCGGTGCAAATTGAGTTACATTGCGGTGCAAATTGAGTTACATTGCGGTGCAAATTGAGTTACATTGCGGTGCAAATTGAGGTAGGTTAAGGTGCAACACAGGTTAGGTTAAGGTGCAACATAGGTTAGGGTGCAAGATGGGTTAGGTTAAGGTGCAAGATGGGTTAGGTTAAGGTGCAAGATGGGTTAGGTTAAGGTGACATAGGTTAGGTTAAGGTGACATAGGTTAGGTTAAGGTGACATAGGTTAGGTTAAGGTGACATAGGTTAGGTTAAGGTGACATAGGTTAGGTTAAGGTGACATAGGTTAGGTTAAGGTGACATAGGTTAGGTTAAGGTGACATAGGTTAGGTTAAGGTGACATAGGTTAGGTTAAGGTGACATAGGTTAGGTTAAGGTGACATAGGTTAGGTTAAGGTGACATAGGTTAGGTTAAGGTACAAACTGGGTTGTGTTATGGTACACATTGCGTTGTAGTACAGTACACGTTAGGTTTGGGTACGGTACACAATGTGGTATGGGATGGCGTGTTGTGGGGGGGGGGGGTGAGGTTCGTTGATATCGACCGTAGGACGTGGATGCCCGAGGCAGCGTCAGTGTGTCAAAGGAGTTATGTCACGTCGGGATGCGCTTTTCGCTAGTGAGAGGGGGCGAGCCGTGTCTGTGGTTGCGGCAGACCTGTGTGTTTCATTCCTGCCAGTGTGTTTGTGCTGTAAGACGAGGCAGTGTGGTGATGTTGGGTGCACCCCTGTGTAGGACATGTGTGGGTGTTGGTGGCTTCTCTGAGCAATTGTGGTTGTCGGACGAGTGGGGTATTCTGTTTTATGATTGGACCTCCCGGTCTGGTTATCATAGCGTAGTTGGTGTACTGTGGCGGATAGGATGCACCGGACGTTGGTCCATGCTGGTGCTTAGTTGTTGTATCTGTGTCTGTTACAGGCAGAGAGTAGTGTGTGATAGAGTGTGTGGCTGACGTGTGGTTCATTTTGTGTGTACGGACGTTCAGCATGTATAGGGGCATTTGCGTATATAATCTATCTATGTGGGCCTGCATAGTTTACTGAGCAGTGCTGTGAGGTGACTGAACTACGAGTGACGTACTGATTTACAGCGGAATGGTTGCCTTGTACCAAAGATGGAGTATCGGAGGACCGTCTATATTCTGAGAGGAGCCCTGTTTGCCACTGGGCGTGGGGTCTCGCGTCCTGCGGTTCAGTGCCCCCAGGGAAGCGCGCGGAGGTGGTGCTGCTGCTGCTGTAGCAAGCGAGCTACTTACA
>NW_026046866.1:55000-60000 GCF_023864275.1 Schistocerca cancellata
CACGCACGAGGCGGTCGCACGCCTTCGGCTCGCCCCACCGGCAGGACGTCCCACGATACATGCCAGTTAAACACCGACGGGCGGTGAACCAACAGCGTGGGACACAAATCCAACTACGAGCTTTTTAACCGCAACAACTTTAATATACGCTATTGGAGCTGGAATTACCGCGGCTGCTGGCACCAGACTTGCCCTCCAATAGATACTCGTTAAAGGATTTAAAGTGTACTCATTCCGATTACGGGGCCTCGGATGAGTCCCGTATCGTTATTTTTCGTCACTACCTCCCCGTGCCGGGAGTGGGTAATTTGCGCGCCTGCTGCCTTCCTTGGATGTGGTAGCCGTTTCTCAGGCTCCCTCTCCGGAATCGAACCCTGATTCCCCGTTACCCGTTACAACCATGGTAGGCGCAGAACCTACCATCGACAGTTGATAAGGCAGACATTTGAAAGATGCGTCGCCGGTACGAGGACCGTGCGATCAGCCCAAAGTTATTCAGAGTCACCAAGGCAAACGGACCGGACGAGCCGACCGATTGGTTTTGATCTAATAAAAGCGTCCCTTCCATCTCTGGTCGGGACTCTGTTTGCATGTATTAGCTCTAGAATTACCACAGTTATCCAAGTAACGTGGGTACGATCTAAGGAACCATAACTGATTTAATGAGCCATTCGCGGTTTCACCTTAATGCGGCTTGTACTGAGACATGCATGGCTTAATCTTTGAGACAAGCATATGACTACTGGCAGGATCAACCAAGGAGCTGCGTCAACTAGAGCTGAGCAGCCGGCCGCCCGGGAGTGTGTCCCAGAGGCCCGCGCGAACACGCAAGCGTCCGCTCAATTATTCTGCAAACAGGAGGAGGCTGAGCTCCCCTGCACAATACACCTCGAAACCCTCTCAGGTCCCGGCGGCGCGCAGCGCCGTCCTAAGTACTTGGTCGGGTTCGAGAGAGGCGCAATCGCCCGGAGTTAGGCGAGTAGACGCTTTAGGTGCGACCACCCGTGCTCCCAACTGAGCTTGCCGCTGCCGACAGAGGCCCGGGAGCGTGCTGTCGTGGCATTGCCGGCGGGAGACAACACGCGCCACCTACGGTGACCGGCAGCTCCAACGCCAGCGCCACAGAAGGGCAAAGGCCCCACGTGGGTGCCGAAGCGAACTCTCCCAGCACAGCGCACGTGCCAACACGTCTGCACAACTGCGATACAAACCACCAGCGAGAACCGCTGGGGCGACCGAGCAGCAGACGGCGTCGCGGCGCCGAGTGCCGGGCGGCGGCGCATCCTCAACGCACACAGTCCTCAATCGGACCAGCACACTGCAGATGTCCACCGCGCTTCGCACCGGGCCGGCGAGGACCCACTTTGGCTGCACGGCGCCGCGCGCAGGGTGCCCCGGCGCGCAGCTGCGCCGCCTGCCGCGTCCGTCGGCCGGCGCGCCTGCCACTGGGCGCCCCCACCAGCCGGCTGTAGCGCGTGCGCCCACGCACCGCGCGGCCAGCACGCCGGGCGGCCCCCCCTCACCGGCCGGGGACAGTCCCACCCACCCACAGCCGCGTATCGCTTCACACCCAGATTCACATTCACGTTCGTTGGTATGGTGGGGACCGCTTCGTAGCTGTACCGATCGTTGCCCTCACAGATGTACCTCCAGCAAGGACAACCGCACCACAACAGGTTACCAGTTGTTCATTTGCGTAACGTCACCAGTAAACGTACACGTCCATCCCCGTTTGCAAAGTCAACTATTATTGCATGCCTGCCTGTCAGGTGTCAAGACACACTACATCCGCTCACATCCACGCAACAAAATGTGCCCGACTAGAGGGCACGTGGAAGGTGCCCCCGTACGTATGCGATGTCCACTGCGCGACCAACTGTCAACCGGCCTCTGTAGCATGTCGCAGATGTGGAACGCGGGGCACCGTGCTATCACATTGTGTGAGAAGAGACTACTACGTCTGCATACACGCGCCACTACATGAACAGACGGCTCATGCTGATCGCCATCCACTGCGTCCATTACTCCCACACGTCTCTATGGCGTACCACACTGCAATGCAGCTGTTATGGGGAGATGACACGTAGCTGTGTACACAACATTCTGAGCGGGTTGCGGTTGGACAATACATTACTGTAACGTGTCATATGCCAATTACAGAGCAGGGTAAGGCACAACTTGGGTTAGGTTAAGGCACAACTTGGGTTAGGTTAAGGCACAACTTGGGTTAGGTTAAGGCACAACTTGGGTTAGGTTAAGGCACAACTTGGGTTAGGTTAAGGCACAACTTGGGTTAGGTTAAGGCACAACTTGGGTTAGGTTAAGGCACAACTTGGGTTAGGTTAAGGCACAACTTGGGTTAGGTTAAGGCACAACTTGGGTTAGGTTAAGGCACAACTTGGGTTAGGTTAAGGCACAACTTGGGTTAGGTTAAGGCACAACGTGGGTTAGGTTAAGGCACAACGTGGGTTAGGTTAAGGCACAACGTGGGTTAGGTTAAGGCACAACGTGGGTTAGGTTAAGGCACAACGTGGGTTAGGTTAAGGCACAACGTGGGTTAGGTTAAGGCACAACGTGGGTTAGGTTAAGGCACAACGTGGGTTAGGTTAAGGCACAACGTGGGTTAGGTTAAGGCACAACGTGGGTTAGGTTAAGGCACAACGTGGGTTAGGTTAAGGCACAACGTGGGTTAGGTTAAGGCACAACGTGGGTTAGGTTAAGGCACAACTTGGGGGTAGATTGCGGTGCAAATTGCGTTACATTGCGGTGCAAATTGCGTTACATTGCGGTGCAAATTGCGTTACATTGCGGTGCAAATTGCGTTACATTGCGGTGCAAATTGCGTTACATTGCGGTGCAAATTGCGTTACATTGCGGTGCAAATTGCGTTACATTGCGGTGCAAATTGCGTTACATTGCGGTGCAAATTGAGTTACATTGCGGTGCAAATTGCGTTACATTGCGGTGCAAATTGCGTTACATTGCGGTGCAAATTGAGTTACATTGCGGTGCAAATTGAGTTACATTGCGGTGCAAATTGAGTTACATTGCGGTGCAAATTGAGTTACATTGCGGTGCAAATTGAGTTACATTGCGGTGCAAATTGAGTTACATTGCGGTGCAAATTGAGTTACATTGCGGTGCAAATTGAGTTACATTGCGGTGCAAATTGAGTTACATTGCGGTGCAAATTGAGGTAGGTTAAGGTGCAACACAGGTTAGGTTAAGGTGCAACATAGGTTAGGGTGCAAGATGGGTTAGGTTAAGGTGCAAGATGGGTTAGGTTAAGGTGCAAGATGGGTTAGGTTAAGGTGACATAGGTTAGGTTAAGGTGACATAGGTTAGGTTAAGGTGACATAGGTTAGGTTAAGGTGACATAGGTTAGGTTAAGGTGACATAGGTTAGGTTAAGGTGACATAGGTTAGGTTAAGGTGACATAGGTTAGGTTAAGGTGACATAGGTTAGGTTAAGGTGACATAGGTTAGGTTAAGGTGACATAGGTTAGGTTAAGGTACAAACTGGGTTGTGTTATGGTACACATTGCGTTGTAGTACAGTACACGTTAGGTTTGGGTACGGTACACAATGTGGTATGGGATGGCGTGTTGTGGGGGGGGGGGGGTGAGGTTCGTTGATATCGACCGTAGGACGTGGATGCCCGAGGCAGCGTCAGTGTGTCAAAGGAGTTATGTCACGTCGGGATGCGCTTTTCGCTAGTGAGAGGGGGCGAGCCGTGTCTGTGGTTGCGGCAGACCTGTGTGTTTCATTCCTGCCAGTGTGTTTGTGCTGTAAGACGAGGCAGTGTGGTGATGTTGGGTGCACCCCTGTGTAGGACATGTGTGGGTGTTGGTGGCTTCTCTGAGCAATTGTGGTTGTCGGACGAGTGGGGTATTCTGTTTTATGATTGGACCTCCCGGTCTGGTTATCATAGCGTAGTTGGTGTACTGTGGCGGATAGGATGCACCGGACGTTGGTCCATGCTGGTGCTTAGTTGTTGTATCTGTGTCTGTTACAGGCAGAGAGTAGTGTGTGATAGAGTGTGTGGCTGACGTGTGGTTCATTTTGTGTGTACGGACGTTCAGCATGTATAGGGGCATTTGCGTATATAATCTATCTATGTGGGCCTGCATAGTTTACTGAGCAGTGCTGTGAGGTGACTGAACTACGAGTGACGTACTGATTTACAGCGGAATGGTTGCCTTGTACCAAAGATGGAGTATCGGAGGACCGTCTATATTCTGAGAGGAGCCCTGTTTGCCACTGGGCGTTGGGTCTCGCGTCCTGCGGTTCAGTGCCCCCAGGGAAGCGCGCGGAGGTGGTGCTGCTGCTGCTGTAGCAAGCGAGCTACTTACAGCATGTATAGGGACAGCGGGAATATGGCATATTCGATATAACTCTTCATGAAACGCAAGATATAGGGGCGGATTGCACGTTACGAGTGCGGGAAGAGTCCGCCGTTCATCCGCTGGAGTTGCGATTTGGGCGGTTGGGGTGGGGCACGTGCGGGTGCGGGTGGAGCGATTGTCGGTCGACGACTTCGTGCGACGCAGGCACAGGCGTTGGGGCTCCTGTGGTGGGCAGATGATGCAGGCTTTGTGGGTGGCGTCGGAAAATGGGCACTGTGGGACCTAGCGATGTCGTAGTCGGCGTGGCGTCTCATAGATGGCGGTATCATCGGTGCAGCAGGTCATGTTGCGGGGGACCTGGAGGTGGCGGTATTTTTGTTTGTGGTGCGCTCGACATGGTGGACGTAGTGTCGTCCGATTCGCGTAGATGGAGCTATTGCATGTGGTTTCGTCACATTGTCATAGATGGCGGTGCCGTGTTTTGGAGGTATGGTTGGCGTAGTTTCGTTGGATTCCTGTAGATGGAGGTGTCGTTTCTGGGCCGGATGGGAATGTAGTTTGGTCACATTCCCAAAGATGGCTGTGTTGTGCCTGTGGGCGGCATTGTCAACATCGTGCGGTATGGTCTGTTTATTGTGGACGTTGATGGCGTCGG
>NW_026046866.1:67500-70000 GCF_023864275.1 Schistocerca cancellata
CCATAACTGATTTAATGAGCCATTCGCGGTTTCACCTTAATGCGGCTTGTACTGAGACATGCATGGCTTAATCTTTGAGACAAGCATATGACTACTGGCAGGATCAACCAGGGAGCTGCGTCAACTAGAGCTGAGCAGCCGGCCGCCCGGGAGTGTGTCCCAGAGGCCCGCGCGAACACGCAAGCGTCCGCTCAATTATTCTGCAAACAGGAGGAGGCTGAGCTCCCCTGCACAATACACCTCGAAACCCTCTCAGGTCCCGGCGGCGCGCAGCGCCGTCCTAAGTACTTGGTCGGGTTCGAGAGAGGCGCAATCGCCCGGAGTTAGGCGAGTAGACGCTTTAGGTGCGACCACCCGTGCTCCCAACTGAGCTTGCCGCTGCCGACAGAGGCCCGGGAGCGTGCTGTCGTGGCATTGCCGGCGGGAGACAACACGCGCCACCTACGGTGACCGGCAGCTCCAACGCCAGCGCCACAGAAGGGCAAAGGCCCCACGTGGGTGCCGAAGCGAACTCTCCCAGCACAGCGCACGTGCCAACACGTCTGCACAACTGCGATACAAACCACCAGCGAGAACCGCTGGGGCGACCGAGCAGCAGACGGCGTCGCGGCGCCGAGTGCCGGGCGGCGGCGCATCCTCAACGCACACAGTCCTCAATCGGACCAGCACACTGCAGATGTCCACCGCGCTTCGCACCGGGCCGGCGAGGACCCACTTTGGCTGCACGGCGCCGCGCGCAGGGTGCCCCGGCGCGCAGCTGCGCCGCCTGCCGCGTCCGTCGGCCGGCGCGCCTGCCACTGGGCGCCCCCACCAGCCGGCTGTAGCGCGTGCGCCCACGCACCGCGCGGCCAGCACGCCGGGCGGCCCCCCCTCACCGGCCGGGGACAGTCCCACCCACCCACAGCCGCGTATCGCTTCACACCCAGATTCACATTCACGTTCGTTGGTATGGTGGGGACCGCTTCGTAGCTGTACCGATCGTTGCCCTCACAGATGTACCTCCAGCAAGGACAACCGCACCACAACGGGTTACCAGTTGTTCATTTGCGTAACGTCACCAGTAAACGTACACGTCCATCCCCGTTTGCAAAGTCAACTATTATTGCATGCCTGCCTGTCAGGTGTCAAGACACACTACATCCGCTCACATCCACGCAACAAAATGTGCCCGACTAGAGGGCACGTGGAAGGTGCCCCCGTACGTATGCGATGTCCACTGCGCGACCAACTGTCAACCGGCCTCTGTAGCATGTCGCAGATGTGGAACGCGGGGCACCGTGCTATCACATTGTGTGAGAAGAGACTACTACGTCTGCATACACGCGCCACTACATGAACAGACGGCTCATGCTGATCGCCATCCACTGCGTCCATTACTCCCACACGTCTCTATGGCGTACCACACTGCAATGCAGCTGTTATGGGGAGATGACACGTAGCTGTGTACACAACATTCTGAGCGGGTTGCGGTTGGACAATACATTACTGTAACGTGTCATATGCCAATTACAGAGCAGGGTAAGGCACAACTTGGGTTAGGTTAAGGCACAACTTGGGTTAGGTTAAGGCACAACTTGGGTTAGGTTAAGGCACAACTTGGGTTAGGTTAAGGCACAACTTGGGTTAGGTTAAGGCACAACTTGGGTTAGGTTAAGGCACAACTTGGGTTAGGTTAAGGCACAACTTGGGTTAGGTTAAGGCACAACTTGGGTTAGGTTAAGGCACAACTTGGGTTAGGTTAAGGCACAACTTGGGTTAGGTTAAGGCACAACTTGGGTTAGGTTAAGGCACAACGTGGGTTAGGTTAAGGCACAACGTGGGTTAGGTTAAGGCACAACGTGGGTTAGGTTAAGGTACAACGTGGGTTAGGTTAAGGCACAACGTGGGTTAGGTTAAGGCACAACGTGGGTTAGGTTAAGGCACAACGTGGGTTAGGTTAAGGCACAACGTGGGTTAGGTTAAGGCACAACGTGGGTTAGGTTAAGGCACAACGTGGGTTAGGTTAAGGCACAACGTGGGTTAGGTTAAGGCACAACGTGGGTTAGGTTAAGGCACAACGTGGGTTAGGTTAAGGCACAACTTGGGGGTAGATTGCGGTGCAAATTGCGTTACATTGCGGTGCAAATTGCGTTACATTGCGGTGCAAATTGCGTTACATTGCGGTGCAAATTGCGTTACATTGCGGTGCAAATTGCGTTACATTGCGGTGCAAATTGCGTTACATTGCGGTGCAAATTGCGTTACATTGCGGTGCAAATTGCGTTACATTGCGGTGCAAATTGCGTTACATTGCGGTGCAAATTGCGTTACATTGCGGTGCAAATTGCGTTACATTGCGGTGCAAATTGCGTTACATTGCGGTGCAAATTGCGTTACATTGCGGTGCAAATTGAGTTACATTGCGGTGCAAATTGCGTTACATTGCGGTGCAAATTGCGTTACATTGCGGTGCAAATTGCGTTACATTGCGGTGCAAATTGAGTTACATTGCGGTGCAAAT
>NW_026046866.1:80000-82500 GCF_023864275.1 Schistocerca cancellata
ACAGCGCACGTGCCAACACGTCTGCACAACTGCGATACAAACCACCAGCGAGAACCGCTGGGGCGACCGAGCAGCAGACGGCGTCGCGGCGCCGAGTGCCGGGCGGCGGCGCATCCTCAACGCACACAGTCCTCAATCGGACCAGCACACTGCAGATGTCCACCGCGCTTCGCACCGGGCCGGCGAGGACCCACTTTGGCTGCACGGCGCCGCGCGCAGGGTGCCCCGGCGCGCAGCTGCGCCGCCTGCCGCGTCCGTCGGCCGGCGCGCCTGCCACTGGGCGCCCCCACCAGCCGGCTGTAGCGCGTGCGCCCACGCACCGCGCGGCCAGCACGCCGGGCGGCCCCCCCTCACCGGCCGGGGACAGTCCCACCCACCCACAGCCGCGTATCGCTTCACACCCAGATTCACATTCACGTTCGTTGGTATGGTGGGGACCGCTTCGTAGCTGTACCGATCGTTGCCCTCACAGATGTACCTCCAGCAAGGACAACCGCACCACAACGGGTTACCAGTTGTTCATTTGCGTAACGTCACCAGTAAACGTACACGTCCATCCCCGTTTGCAAAGTCAACTATTATTGCATGCCTGCCTGTCAGGTGTCAAGACACACTACATCCGCTCACATCCACGCAACAAAATGTGCCCGACTAGAGGGCACGTGGAAGGTGCCCCCGTACGTATGCGATGTCCACTGCGCGACCAACTGTCAACCGGCCTCTGTAGCATGTCGCAGATGTGGAACGCGGGGCACCGTGCTATCACATTGTGTGAGAAGAGACTACTACGTCTGCATACACGCGCCACTACATGAACAGACGGCTCATGCTGATCGCCATCCACTGCGTCCATTACTCCCACACGTCTCTATGGCGTACCACACTGCAATGCAGCTGTTATGGGGAGATGACACGTAGCTGTGTACACAACATTCTGAGCGGGTTGCGGTTGGACAATACATTACTGTAACGTGTCATATGCCAATTACAGAGCAGGGTAAGGCACAACTTGGGTTAGGTTAAGGCACAACTTGGGTTAGGTTAAGGCACAACTTGGGTTAGGTTAAGGCACAACTTGGGTTAGGTTAAGGCACAACTTGGGTTAGGTTAAGGCACAACTTGGGTTAGGTTAAGGCACAACTTGGGTTAGGTTAAGGCACAACTTGGGTTAGGTTAAGGCACAACTTGGGTTAGGTTAAGGCACAACTTGGGTTAGGTTAAGGCACAACTTGGGTTAGGTTAAGGCACAACGTGGGTTAGGTTAAGGCACAACGTGGGTTAGGTTAAGGCACAACGTGGGTTAGGTTAAGGCACAACGTGGGTTAGGTTAAGGCACAACGTGGGTTAGGTTAAGGCACAACGTGGGTTAGGTTAAGGCACAACGTGGGTTAGGTTAAGGCACAACGTGGGTTAGGTTAAGGCACAACGTGGGTTAGGTTAAGGCACAACGTGGGTTAGGTTAAGGCACAACGTGGGTTAGGTTAAGGCACAACGTGGGTTAGGTTAAGGCACAACTTGGGGGTAGATTGCGGTGCAAATTGCGTTACATTGCGGTGCAAATTGCGTTACATTGCGGTGCAAATTGCGTTACATTGCGGTGCAAATTGCGTTACATTGCGGTGCAAATTGCGTTACATTGCGGTGCAAATTGCGTTACATTGCGGTGCAAATTGCGTTACATTGCGGTGCAAATTGCGTTACATTGCGGTGCAAATTGCGTTACTTTGCGGTGCAAATTGAGTTACATTGCGGTGCAAATTGCGTTACATTGCGGTGCAAATTGCGTTACATTGCGGTGCAAATTGCGTTACATTGCGGTGCAAATTGAGTTACATTGCGGTGCAAATTGAGTTACATTGCGGTGCAAATTGAGTTACATTGCGGTGCAAATTGAGTTACATTGCGGTGCAAATTGAGTTACATTGCGGTGCAAATTGAGTTACATTGCGGTGCAAATTGAGTTACATTGCGGTGCAAATTGAGTTACATTGCGGTGCAAATTGAGTTACATTGCGGTGCAAATTGAGGTAGGTTAAGGTGCAACACAGGTTAGGTTAAGGTGCAACATAGGTTAGGGTGCAAGATGGGTTAGGTTAAGGTGCAAGATGGGTTAGGTTAAGGTGCAAGATGGGTTAGGTTAAGGTGACATAGGTTAGGTTAAGGTGACATAGGTTAGGTTAAGGTGACATAGGTTAGGTTAAGGTGACATAGGTTAGGTTAAGGTGACATAGGTTAGGTTAAGGTGACATAGGTTAGGTTAAGGTGACATAGGTTAGGTTAAGGTGACATAGGTTAGGTTAAGGTGACATAGGTTAGGTTAAGGTGACATAGGTTAGGTTAAGGTGACATAGGTTAGGTTAAGGTGACATAGGTTAGGTTAAGGTGACATAGGTTAGGTTAAGGTGACATAGGTTAGGTTAAGGTACAAACTGGGTTGTGTTATGGTACACATTGCGTTGTAGTACAGTACACGTTAGGTTTGGGTACGGTACACAATGTG
>NW_026046866.1:90000-93511 GCF_023864275.1 Schistocerca cancellata
CAATCTCGTGCGGCTAGAAGCCGCCTGTCCCTCTAAGAAGAAAAGTAATCGCTGACAGCACGAAGGATGTCACGCGACTAGTTAGCAGGCTAGAGTCTCGTTCGTTATCGGAATTAACCAGACAAATCGCTCCACCAACTAAGAACGGCCATGCACCACCACCCACCGAATCAAGAAAGAGCTATCAATCTGTCAATCCTTCCGGTGTCCGGGCCTGGTGAGGTTTCCCGTGTTGAGTCAAATTAAGCCGCAGGCTCCACTCCTGGTGGTGCCCTTCCGTCAATTCCTTTAAGTTTCAGCTTTGCAACCATACTTCCCCCGGAACCCAAAAGCTTTGGTTTCCCGGAGGCTGCCCGCCGAGTCATCGGAGGAACTGCGGCGGATCGCTGGCTGGCATCGTTTATGGTTAGAACTAGGGCGGTATCTGATCGCCTTCGAACCTCTAACTTTCGTTCTTGATTAATGAAAACATACTTGGCAAATGCTTTCGCTTCTGTTCGTCTTGCGACGATCCAAGAATTTCACCTCTAACGTCGCAATACGAATGCCCCCGCCTGTCCCTATTAATCATTACCTCGGGTTCCGAAAACCAACAAAATAGAACCGAGGTCCTATTCCATTATTCCATGCACACAGTATTCAGGCGGGCTTGCCTGCTTTAAGCACTCTAAATTTGTCAAAGTAAACGTGCCGGCCCACCCAGACACTCAATAAAGAGCACCTTGGTAGGATTTCAACGGGGTCCGCCTCGGGACGCACGAACACGCACGAGGCGGTCGCACGCCTTCGGCTCGCCCCACCGGCAGGACGTCCCACGATACATGCCAGTTAAACACCGACGGGCGGTGAACCAACAGCGTGGGACACAAATCCAACTACGAGCTTTTTAACCGCAACAACTTTAATATACGCTATTGGAGCTGGAATTACCGCGGCTGCTGGCACCAGACTTGCCCTCCAATAGATACTCGTTAAAGGATTTAAAGTGTACTCATTCCGATTACGGGGCCTCGGATGAGTCCCGTATCGTTATTTTTCGTCACTACCTCCCCGTGCCGGGAGTGGGTAATTTGCGCGCCTGCTGCCTTCCTTGGATGTGGTAGCCGTTTCTCAGGCTCCCTCTCCGGAATCGAACCCTGATTCCCCGTTACCCGTTACAACCATGGTAGGCGCAGAACCTACCATCGACAGTTGATAAGGCAGACATTTGAAAGATGCGTCGCCGGTACGAGGACCGTGCGATCAGCCCAAAGTTATTCAGAGTCACCAAGGCAAACGGACCGGACGAGCCGACCGATTGGTTTTGATCTAATAAAAGCGTCCCTTCCATCTCTGGTCGGGACTCTGTTTGCATGTATTAGCTCTAGAATTACCACAGTTATCCAAGTAACGTGGGTACGATCTAAGGAACCATAACTGATTTAATGAGCCATTCGCGGTTTCACCTTAATGCGGCTTGTACTGAGACATGCATGGCTTAATCTTTGAGACAAGCATATGACTACTGGCAGGATCAACCAGGGAGCTGCGTCAACTAGAGCTGAGCAGCCGGCCGCCCGGGAGTGTGTCCCAGAGGCCCGCGCGAACACGCAAGCGTCCGCTCAATTATTCTGCAAACAGGAGGAGGCTGAGCTCCCCTGCACAATACACCTCGAAACCCTCTCAGGTCCCGGCGGCGCGCAGCGCCGTCCTAAGTACTTGGTCGGGTTCGAGAGAGGCGCAATCGCCCGGAGTTAGGCGAGTAGACGCTTTAGGTGCGACCACCCGTGCTCCCAACTGAGCTTGCCGCTGGCCGACAGAGGCCCGGGAGCGTGCTGTCGTGGCATTGCCGGCGGGAGACAACACGCGCCACCTACGGTGACCGGCAGCTCCAACGCCAGCGCCACAGAAGGGCAAAGGCCCCACGTGGGTGCCGAAGCGAACTCTCCCAGCACAGCGCACGTGCCAACACGTCTGCACAACTGCGATACAAACCACCAGCGAGAACCGCTGGGGCGACCGAGCAGCAGACGGCGTCGCGGCGCCGAGTGCCGGGCGGCGGCGCATCCTCAACGCACACAGTCCTCAATCGGACCAGCACACTGCAGATGTCCACCGCGCTTCGCACCGGGCCGGCGAGGACCCACTTTGGCTGCACGGCGCCGCGCGCAGGGTGCCCCGGCGCGCAGCTGCGCCGCCTGCCGCGTCCGTCGGCCGGCGCGCCTGCCACTGGGCGCCCCCACCAGCCGGCTGTAGCGCGTGCGCCCACGCACCGCGCGGCCAGCACGCCGGGCGGCCCCCCCTCACCGGCCGGGGACAGTCCCACCCACCCACAGCCGCGTATCGCTTCACACCCAGATTCACATTCACGTTCGTTGGTATGGTGGGACCGCTTCGTAGCTGTACCGATCGTTGCCCTCACAGATGTACCTCCAGCAAGGACAACCGCACCACAACGGGTTACCAGTTGTTCATTTGCGTAACGTCACCAGTAAACGTACACGTCCATCCCCGTTTGCAAAGTCAACTATTATTGCATGCCTGCCTGTCAGGTGTCAAGACACACTACATCCGCTCACATCCACGCAACAAAATGTGCCCGACTAGAGGGCACGTGGAAGGTGCCCCCGTACGTATGCGATGTCCACTGCGCGACCAACTGTCAACCGCCTCTGTAGCATGTCGCAGATGTGGAACGCGGGGCACCGTGCTATCACATTGTGTGAGAAGAGACTACTACGTCTGCATACACGCGCCACTACATGAACAGACGGCTCATGCTGATCGCCATCCACTGCGTCCATTACTCCACACGTCTCTATGGCGTACCACACTGCAATGCAGCTGTTATGGGGAGATGACACGTAGCTGTGTACACAACATTCTGAGCGGGTTGCGGTTGGACAATACATTACTGTAACGTGTCATATGCCAATTACAGAGCAGGGTAAGGCACAACTTGGGTTAGGTTAAGGCACAACTTGGGTTAGGTTAAGGCACAACTTGGGTTAGGTTAAGGCACAACTTGGGTTAGGTTAAGGCACAACTTGGGTTAGGTTAAGGCACAACTTGGGTTAGGTTAAGGCACAACTTGGGTTAGGTTAAGGCACAACTTGGGTTAGGTTAAGGCACAACTTGGGTTAGGTTAAGGCACAACTTGGGTTAGGTTAAGGCACAACTTGGGTTAGGTTAAGGCACAACTTGGGTTAGGTTAAGGCACAACGTGGGTTAGGTTAAGGCACAACGTGGGTTAGGTTAAGGCACAACGTGGGTTAGGTTAAGGCACAACGTGGGTTAGGTTAAGGCACAACGTGGGTTAGGTTAAGGCACAACGTGGGTTAGGTTAAGGCACAACGTGGGTTAGGTTAAGGCACAACGTGGGTTAGGTTAAGGCACAACGTGGGTTAGGTTAAGGCACAACGTGGGTTAGGTTAAGGCACAACGTGGGTTAGGTTAAGGCACAACGTGGGTTAGGTTAAGGCACAACTTGGGGGTAGATTGCGGTGCAAATTGCGTT
Organism: Schistocerca cancellata; assembly: GCF_023864275.1. NCBI lineage: Eukaryota > Metazoa > Arthropoda > Insecta > Orthoptera > Acrididae > Schistocerca > Schistocerca cancellata. Next base: position 93,497 of record NW_026046866.1, read on the forward strand.
ACATTGCGGTGCAAA
>NW_026046867.1:0-80401 GCF_023864275.1 Schistocerca cancellata
GGTTACAAATCAAATTTGGAACTCTACACTCCTACACAACAATAGGCGGTGACGTATTTCAGAAATCACCTGCCGATTCGTACTGTTTTGTCGTTTTCAAAGTCTTCTTGGCAAACTTGGTTAGCACATTCTCCCTCAAACTGAGTTAATTACTGCATTTTCGTACCATTACAGTAGTTTAAAAGGCTTAAGGAAGCATCTTTGTCACAACAGAAAGGTAGTTTGAAATTGGGCTGGCGACATTACAAAAAAAAAAAAACAGGAAGGGAGCCAACAGCACCCGGGTTTCCCAGGCGGTCACCCATCCAAGTACTAGCCGGGCCCGATGATGCTTAACTTCGGTGATCGGACGAAAACCGGTGTATTCATCATGGTATGGCCGTTGGCGCTCATCTAATGTAGGAGCACGGCAGAATTCGCGTTCGGCTTTTCTCCCAACACACAAAATGTTAGTTTTCGGCCGCATTTGACGAAAGCGCTTCCTTCCGCAACCGCCAGTTCCTCGAGGACGGCGCGGGGAGGCGCGCCCGGCGTCCCAGCAGAGTGACGGCCGAATTGGCGGGCGCACCGCCGCGTGTGTGAGACGCACTGCTGCTCGTTGCACCCCCTGTCATTCGCTGGGCGCGTGCAGCCTTCGACACTAGCGGAGGACGCATCTTGTCCCTGGTGTTCAGCGGAGGGCCTGTGCGGGGTGTGGCAGTGTCGTGCTGGAGGGCCCACTGGTAGCGATGTGGGCTTCCTCGCGTCGCCTCGCGTCGCCTCGCCTCGCCTCGCCTCTCCTCACACCAGGTGTCTGCGTAGTTTGCAGTGCATTCGCACCATTCCCATCCCTGTCCCTGTCCCCGTCCCGACTTGTCCCGACTTTGCTCGACTGCCGCTCGCTGCCGCTCGGGTCGTGGTCCATATGACAGCGCAAGCACGACAAACGTCTGCGGGACGAGACGAGACGAGACGAGACGAGACGACTAAGGAATAAATTCGTGGTTACAAATCAAATTTGGAACTCTACACTCCTACACAACATTAGGCGGTGACGTATTTCAGAAATCACCTGCCGATTCGTACTGTTTTGTCGTTTTCAAAGTCTTCTGGCAAACTTGGTTAGCACATTCTCCCTCAAACTGAGTTAATTACTGCATTTTCGTACCATTACAGTAGTTTAAAAGGCTTAAAGAAGCATCTTTGTCACAACAGAAAGGTAGTTTGAAAATTGGCTGGCGACATAACAAAAAAAAAAAAACAGGAAGGGAGCCAGCAGCACCCGGGTTTCCCAGGCGGTCACCCATCCAAGTACTAGCCGGGCCCGATGATGCTTAACTTCGGTGATCGGACGAGAACCGGTGTATTCATCATGGTTTGGCCGTTGGCGCTCATCTAATGTAGGAGCACGGCAGAATTCGCGTTCGGCTTTTCTCCCAAAACACAAAATGTTAGTTTTCGGCCGCATTTGACGAAAGCGCTTCCTTCCGCAACCGCCAGTTCCTCGAGGACGGCGCGGGGAGGCACGCCCAGCGTCCCAGCAGAGTGACGGCCGAATTGGCGGGCGCACCGCCGCGTGTGTTAGACGCACTGCTGCTCGTTGCACCCCCTGTCATTCGCTGGGCGCGTGCAGCCTTCGACACTAGCGGAGGACGCATCTTGTCCCTGGTGTTCAGCGGAGGGCCTGTGCGGGGTGTGGCAGTGTCGTGCTGGAGGGCCCACTGGTAGCGATGTGGGCTTCCTCGCCTCGCCACGCCTCGCCTCGCCTCGCCTCACACCAGGTGTCTGCGTAGTTTGCAGTGCATTCGCACCATTCCTATCCCTGTCCCTGTCCCCGTCCCGACTTGTCCCGACTTTGCTCGACTGCCGCTCGCTGCCGCTCGGGTCGTGGTCCATATGACAGCGCAAGCACGACAAACGTCTGCGGGACGAGACGAGACGAGACGAGACGACTAAGGAATAAATTCGTGGTTACAAATCAAATTTGGAACTCAACACACCTACACATCAATAGGCGGTGACGTATTTCAGAAATCACCTGCCGATTCGTACTATTTTGTCGTTTTCAAAGTCTTCTTGGCAAACTTGGTTAGCACATTCTCCCTCAAACTGAGTTAATTACTGCATTTTCGTTCCATTACAGTAGTTTAAAAGGCTTAAGGAAGCATCTTTGTCACAACAGAAAGGTAGTTTGAAAATTGGGCTGGCGACATAACAAAAAAAAAACAGTAAGGGAGCCAACAGCACCCGGGTTTCCCAGGCGGTCACCCATCCAAGTACTAGCCGGGCCCGATGATGCTTAACTTCGGTGATCGGACGAGAACCGGTGTATTCATCATGGTATGGCCGTTGGCGCTCATCTAATGTAGGAGCACGGCAGAATTCGCGTTCGGCTTTTCTCCCAACACACAAAATGTTAGTTTTCGGCCGCATTTGACGAAAGCGCTTCCTTCCGCAACCGCCAGTTGCTCGAGGACGGCGCGGGGAGGCGCGCCCGGCGTCCCAGCAGAGTGACGGCCGAATTGGCGGGCGCACCGCCGCGTGTGTGAGACGCACTGCTGCTCGTTGCACCCCCTGTCATTCGCTGGGCGCGTGCAGCCTTCGACACTAGCGGAGGACGCATCTTGTCCCTGGTGTTCAGCGGAGGGCCTGTGCGGGGTGTGGCAGTGTCGTGCTGGAGGGCCCACTGGTAGCGATGTGGGCTTCCTCGCGTCGCCTCGCGTCGCCTCGCCTCGCCTCGCCTCTCCTCACACCAGGTGTCTGCGTAGTTTGCAGTGCATTCGCACCATTCCCATCCCTGTCCCTGTCCCCGTCCCGACTTGTCCCGACTTTGCTCGACTGCCGCTCGCTGCCGCTCGGGTCGTGGTCCATATGACAGCGCAAGCACGACAAACGTCTGCGGGACGAAACGAGACGAGACGAGACGAGACGACTAAGGAATAAATTCGTGGTTACAAATCAAATTTGGAACTCTACACTCCTACACAACATTAGGCGGTGACGTATTTCAGAAATCACCTGCCGATTCGTACTGTTTTGTCGTTTTCAAAGTCTTCTTGGCAAACTTGGTTAGCACATTCTCCCTCAAACTGAGTTAATTACTGCATTTTCGTACCATTACAGTAGTTTAAAAGGCTTAAAGAAGCATCTTTGTCACAACAGAAAGGTAGTTTGAAAATTGGGCTGGCGACATAACAAAAAAAAAAAAACAGGAAGGGAGCCAGCAGCACCCGGGTTTCCCAGGCGGTCACCCATCCAAGTACTAGCCGGGCCCGATGATGCTTAACTTCGGTGATCGGACGAGAACCGGTGTATTCATCATGGTTTGGCCGTTGGCGCTCATCTAATGTAGGAGCACGGCAGAATTCGCGTTCGGCTTTTCTCCCAAAACACAAAATGTTAGTTTTCGGCCGCATTTGACGAAAGCGCTTCCTTCCGCAACCGCCAGTTCCTCGAGGACGGCGCGGGGAGGCACGCCCAGCGTCCCAGCAGAGTGACGGCCGAATTGGCGGGCGCACCGCCGCGTGTGTTAGACGCACTGCTGCTCGTTGCACCCCCTGTCATTCGCTGGCGCGTGCAGCCTTCGACACTAGCGGAGGACGCATCTTGTCCCTGGTGTTCAGCGGAGGGCCTGTGCGGGGTGTGGCAGTGTCGTGCTGGAGGGCCCACTGGTAGCGATGTGGGCTTCCTCGCCTCGCCACGCCTCGCCTCGCCTCGCCTCACACCAGGTGTCTGCGTAGTTTGCAGTGCATTCGCACCATTCCTATCCCTGTCCCTGTCCCCGTCCCGACTTGTCCCGACTTTGCTCGACTGCCGCTCGCTGCCGCTCGGGTCGTGGTCCATATGACAGCGCAAGCACGACAAACGTCTGCGGGACGAGACGAGACGAGACGAGACGACTAAGGAATAAATTCGTGGTTACAAATCAAATTTGGAACTCAACACACCTACACATCAATAGGCGGTGACGTATTTCAGAAATCACCTGCCGATTCGTACTATTTTGTCGTTTTCAAAGTCTTCTTGGCAAACTTGGTTAGCACATTCTCCCTCAAACTGAGTTAATTACTGCATTTTCGTTCCATTACAGTAGTTTAAAAGGCTTAAGGAAGCATCTTTGTCACAACAGAAAGGTAGTTTGAAAATTGGGCTGGCGACATAACAAAAAAAAAACAGTAAGGGAGCCAACAGCACCCGGGTTTCCCAGGCGGTCACCCATCCAAGTACTAGCAGGGCCCGATGATGCTTAACTTCGGTGATCGGACGAGAACCGGTGTATTCATCATGGTATGGCCGTTGGCGCTCATCTAATGTAGGAGCACGGCAGAATTCGCGTTCGGCTTTTCTCCCAACACACAAAATGTTAGTTTTCGGCCGCATTTGACGAAAGCGCTTCCTTCCGCAACCGCCAGTTGCTCGAGGACGGCGCGGGGAGGCGCGCCCGGCGTCCCAGCAGAGTGACGGCCGAATTGGCGGGCGCACCGCCGCGTGTGTGAGACGCACTGCTGCTCGTTGCACCCCCTGTCATTCGCTGGGCGCGTGCAGCCTTAGACACTAGCGGAGGACGCATCTTGTCCCTGGTGTTCAGCGGAGGGCCTGTGCGGGGTGTGGCAGTGTCGTGCTGGAGGGCCCACTGGTAGCGATGTGGGCTTCCTCGCCTCGCCTCGCCTCGCCTCGCCTCACACCAGGTGTCTGCGTAAGTTTGCAGTGCATTCGCACCATTCCTATCCCTGTCCCTGTCCCCGTCCCGACTTGTCCCGACTTTGCTCGACTGCCGCTCGCTGCCGCTCGGGTCGTAGTCCATATGACAGCGCAAGCACGACAAACGTCTGCGGGACGAGACGAGACGAGACGACTAAGGAATAAATTCGTGGTTACAAATCAAATTTGGAACTCTACACTCCTACACAACAATAGGCGGTGACGTATTTCAGAAATCACCTGCCGATTCGTACTGTTTTGTCGTTTTCAAAGTCTTCTTGGCAAACTTGGTTAGCACATTCTCCCTCAAACTGAGTTAATTACTGCATTTTCGTACCATTACAGTAGTTTAAAAGGCTTAAGGAAGCATCTTTGTCACAACAGAAAGGTAGTTTGAAAATTGGGCTGGCGACATTACAAAAAAAAAAAAAACAGGAAGGGAGCCAACAGCACCCGGGTTTCCCAGGCGGTCACCCATCCAAGTACTAGCCGGGCCCGATGATGCTTAACTTCGGTGATCGGACGAGAACCGGTGTATTCATCATGGTATGGCCGTTGGCGCTCATCTAATGTAGGAGCACGGCAGAATTCGCGTTCGGCTTTTCTCCCAACACACAAAATGTTAGTTTTCGGCCGCATTTGACGAAAGCGCTTCCTTCCGCAACCGCCAGTTGCTCGAGGACGGCGCGGGGAGGCGCGCCCGGCGTCCCAGCAGAGTGACGGCCGAATTGGCGGGCGCACCGCCGCGTGTGTGAGACGCACTGCTGCTCGTTGCACCCCCTGTCATTCGCTGGGCGCGTGCAGCCTTCGACACTAGCGGAGGACGCATCTTGTCCCTGGTGTTCAGCGGAGGGCCTGTGCGGGGTGTGGCAGTGTCGTGCTGGAGGGCCCACTGGTAGCGATGTGGGCTTCCTCGCGTCGCCTCGCGTCGCCTCGCCTCGCCTCGCCTCTCCTCACACCAGGTGTCTGCGTAGTTTGCAGTGCATTCGCACCATTCCCATCCCTGTCCCTGTCCCCGTCCCGACTTGTCCCGACTTTGCTCGACTGCCGCTCGCTGCCGCTCGGGTCGTGGTCCATATGACAGCGCAAGCACGACAAACGTCTGCGGGACGAAACGAGACGAGACGAGACGAGACGACTAAGGAATAAATTCGTGGTTACAAATCAAATTTGGAACTCTACACTCCTACACAACATTAGGCGGTGACGTATTTCAGAAATCACCTGCCGATTCGTACTGTTTTGTCGTTTTCAAAGTCTTCTTGGCAAACTTGGTTAGCACATTCTCCCTCAAACTGAGTTAATTACTGCATTTTCGTACCATTACAGTAGTTTAAAAGGCTTAAAGAAGCATCTTTGTCACAACAGAAAGGTAGTTTGAAAATTGGGCTGGCGACATAACAAAAAAAAAAAACAGGAAGGGAGCCAGCAGCACCCGGGTTTCCCAGGCGGTCACCCATCCAAGTACTAGCCGGGCCCGATGATGCTTAACTTCGGTGATCGGACGAGAACCGGTGTATTCATCATGGTTTGGCCGTTGGCGCTCATCTAATGTAGGAGCACGGCAGAATTCGCGTTCGGCTTTTCTCCCAAAACACAAAATGTTAGTTTTCGGCCGCATTTGACGAAAGCGCTTCCTTCCGCAACCGCCAGTTCCTCGAGGACGGCGCGGGGAGGCACGCCCAGCGTCCCAGCAGAGTGACGGCCGAATTGGCGGGCGCACCGCCGCGTGTGTTAGACGCACTGCTGCTCGTTGCACCCCCTGTCATTCGCTGGGCGCGTGCAGCCTTCGACACTAGCGGAGGACGCATCTTGTCCCTGGTGTTCAGCGGAGGGCCTGTGCGGGGTGTGGCAGTGTCGTGCTGGAGGGCCCACTGGTAGCGATGTGGGCTTCCTCGCCTCGCCACGCCTCGCCTCGCCTCGCCTCACACCAGGTGTCTGCGTAGTTTGCAGTGCATTCGCACCATTCCTATCCCTGTCCCTGTCCCCGTCCCGACTTGTCCCGACTTTGCTCGACTGCCGCTCGCTGCCGCTCGGGTCGTGGTCCATATGACAGCGCAAGCACGACAAACGTCTGCGGGACGAGACGAGACGAGACGAGACGAGACGACTAAGGAATAAATTCGTGGTTACAAATCAAATTTGGAACTCAACACACCTACACATCAATAGGCGGTGACGTATTTCAGAAATCACCTGCCGATTCGTACTATTTTGTCGTTTTCAAAGTCTTCTTGGCAAACTTGGTTAGCACATTCTCCCTCAAACTGAGTTAATTACTGCATTTTCGTTCCATTACAGTAGTTTAAAAGGCTTAAGGAAGCATCTTTGTCACAACAGAAAGGTAGTTTGAAAATTGGGCTGGCGACATAACAAAAAAAAAACAGTAAGGGAGCCAACAGCACCCGGGTTTCCCAGGCGGTCACCCATCCAAGTACTAGCCGGGCCCGATGATGCTTAACTTCGGTGATCGGACGAGAACCGGTGTATTCATCATGGTATGGCCGTTGGCGCTCATCTAATGTAGGAGCACGGCAGAATTCGCGTTCGGCTTTTCTCCCAACACACAAAATGTTAGTTTTCGGCCGCATTTGACGAAAGCGCTTCCTTCCGCAACCGCCAGTTGCTCGAGGACGGCGCGGGGAGGCGCGCCCGGCGTCCCAGCAGAGTGACGGCCGAATTGGCGGGCGCACCGCCGCGTGTGTGAGACGCACTGCTGCTCGTTGCACCCCCTGTCATTCGCTGGGCGCGTGCAGCCTTCGACACTAGCGGAGGACGCATCTTGTCCCTGGTGTTCAGCGGAGGGCCTGTGCGGGGTGTGGCAGTGTCGTGCTGGAGGGCCCACTGGTAGCGATGTGGGCTTCCTCGCGTCGCCTCGCGTCGCCTCGCCTCGCCTCGCCTCTCCTCACACCAGGTGTCTGCGTAGTTTGCAGTGCATTCGCACCATTCCCATCCCTGTCCCTGTCCCCGTCCCGACTTGTCCCGACTTTGCTCGACTGCCGCTCGCTGCCGCTCGGGTCGTGGTCCATATGACAGCGCAAGCACGACAAACGTCTGCGGGACGAAACGAGACGAGACGAGACGAGACGACTAAGGAATAAATTCGTGGTTACAAATCAAATTTGGAACTCTACACTCCTACACAACATTAGGCGGTGACGTATTTCAGAAATCACCTGCCGATTCGTACTGTTTTGTCGTTTTCAAAGTCTTCTTGGCAAACTTGGTTAGCACATTCTCCCTCAAACTGAGTTAATTACTGCATTTTCGTACCATTACAGTAGTTTAAAAGGCTTAAAGAAGCATCTTTGTCACAACAGAAAGGTAGTTTGAAAATTGGGCTGGCGACATAACAAAAAAAAAAAAACAGGAAGGGAGCCAGCAGCACCCGGGTTTCCCAGGCGGTCACCCATCCAAGTACTAGCCGGGCCCGATGATGCTTAACTTCGGTGATCGGACGAGAACCGGTGTATTCATCATGGTTTGGCCGTTGGCGCTCATCTAATGTAGGAGCACGGCAGAATTCGCGTTCGGCTTTTCTCCCAAAACACAAAATGTTAGTTTTCGGCCGCATTTGACGAAAGCGCTTCCTTCCGCAACCGCCAGTTCCTCGAGGACGGCGCGGGGAGGCACGCCCAGCGTCCCAGCAGAGTGACGGCCGAATTGGCGGGCGCACCGCCGCGTGTGTTAGACGCACTGCTGCTCGTTGCACCCCCTGTCATTCGCTGGGCGCGTGCAGCCTTCGACACTAGCGGAGGACGCATCTTGTCCCTGGTGTTCAGCGGAGGGCCTGTGCGGGGTGTGGCAGTGTCGTGCTGGAGGGCCCACTGGTAGCGATGTGGGCTTCCTCGCCTCGCCACGCCTCGCCTCGCCTCGCCTCACACCAGGTGTCTGCGTAGTTTGCAGTGCATTCGCACCATTCCTATCCCTGTCCCTGTCCCCGTCCCGACTTGTCCCGACTTTGCTCGACTGCCGCTCGCTGCCGCTCGGGTCGTGGTCCATATGACAGCGCAAGCACGACAAACGTCTGCGGGACGAGACGAGACGAGACGAGACGACTAAGGAATAAATTCGTGGTTACAAATCAAATTTGGAACTCAACACACCTACACATCAATAGGCGGTGACGTATTTCAGAAATCACCTGCCGATTCGTACTATTTTGTCGTTTTCAAAGTCTTCTTGGCAAACTTGGTTAGCACATTCTCCCTCAAACTGAGTTAATTACTGCATTTTCGTTCCATTACAGTAGTTTAAAAGGCTTAAGGAAGCATCTTTGTCACAACAGAAAGGTAGTTTGAAAATTGGGCTGGCGACATAACAAAAAAAAAACAGTAAGGGAGCCAACAGCACCCGGGTTTCCCAGGCGGTCACCCATCCAAGTACTAGCAGGGCCCGATGATGCTTAACTTCGGTGATCGGACGAGAACCGGTGTATTCATCATGGTATGGCCGTTGGCGCTCATCTAATGTAGGAGCACGGCAGAATTCGCGTTCGGCTTTTCTCCCAACACACAAAATGTTAGTTTTCGGCCGCATTTGACGAAAGCGCTTCCTTCCGCAACCGCCAGTTGCTCGAGGACGGCGCGGGGAGGCGCGCCCGGCGTCCCAGCAGAGTGACGGCCGAATTGGCGGGCGCACCGCCGCGTGTGTGAGACGCACTGCTGCTCGTTGCACCCCCTGTCATTCGCTGGGCGCGTGCAGCCTTAGACACTAGCGGAGGACGCATCTTGTCCCTGGTGTTCAGCGGAGGGCCTGTGCGGGGTGTGGCAGTGTCGTGCTGGAGGGCCCACTGGTAGCGATGTGGGCTTCCTCGCCTCGCCTCGCCTCGCCTCGCCTCACACCAGGTGTCTGCGTAAGTTTGCAGTGCATTCGCACCATTCCTATCCCTGTCCCTGTCCCCGTCCCGACTTGTCCCGACTTTGCTCGACTGCCGCTCGCTGCCGCTCGGGTCGTAGTCCATATGACAGCGCAAGCACGACAAACGTCTGCGGGACGAGACGAGACGAGACGACTAAGGAATAAATTCGTGGTTACAAATCAAATTTGGAACTCTACACTCCTACACAACAATAGGCGGTGACGTATTTCAGAAATCACCTGCCGATTCGTACTGTTTTGTCGTTTTCAAAGTCTTCTTGGCAAACTTGGTTAGCACATTCTCCCTCAAACTGAGTTAATTACTGCATTTTCGTACCATTACAGTAGTTTAAAAGGCTTAAGGAAGCATCTTTGTCACAACAGAAAGGTAGTTTGAAAATTGGGCTGGCGACATTACAAAAAAAAAAAAAACAGGAAGGGAGCCAACAGCACCCGGGTTTCCCAGGCGGTCACCCATCCAAGTACTAGCCGGGCCCGATGATGCTTAACTTCGGTGATCGGACGAAAACCGGTGTATTCATCATGGTATGGCCGTTGGCGCTCATCTAATGTAGGAGCACGGCAGAATTCGCGTTCGGCTTTTCTCCCAACACACAAAATGTTAGTTTTCGGCCGCATTTGACGAAAGCGCTTCCTTCCGCAACCGCCAGTTCCTCGAGGACGGCGCGGGGAGGCGCGCCCGGCGTCCCAGCAGAGTGACGGCCGAATTGGCGGGCGCACCGCCGCGTGTGTGAGACGCACTGCTGCTCGTTGCACCCCCTGTCATTCGCTGGGCGCGTGCAGCCTTCGACACTAGCGGAGGACGCATCTTGTCCCTGGTGTTCAGCGGAGGGCCTGTGCGGGGTGTGGCAGTGTCGTGCTGGAGGGCCCACTGGTAGCGATGTGGGCTTCCTCGCGTCGCCTCGCGTCGCCTCGCCTCGCCTCGCCTCTCCTCACACCAGGTGTCTGCGTAGTTTGCAGTGCATTCGCACCATTCCCATCCCTGTCCCTGTCCCCGTCCCGACTTGTCCCGACTTTGCTCGACTGCCGCTCGCTGCCGCTCGGGTCGTGGTCCATATGACAGCGCAAGCACGACAAACGTCTGCGGGACGAGACGAGACGAGACGAGACGAGACGACTAAGGAATAAATTCGTGGTTACAAATCAAATTTGGAACTCTACACTCCTACACAACATTAGGCGGTGACGTATTTCAGAAATCACCTGCCGATTCGTACTGTTTTGTCGTTTTCAAAGTCTTCTTGGCAAACTTGGTTAGCACATTCTCCCTCAAACTGAGTTAATTACTGCATTTTCGTACCATTACAGTAGTTTAAAAGGCTTAAAGAAGCATCTTTGTCACAACAGAAAGGTAGTTTGAAAATTGGGCTGGCGACATAACAAAAAAAAAAAACAGGAAGGGAGCCAGCAGCACCCGGGTTTCCCAGGCGGTCACCCATCCAAGTACTAGCCGGGCCCGATGATGCTTAACTTCGGTGATCGGACGAGAACCGGTGTATTCATCATGGTTTGGCCGTTGGCGCTCATCTAATGTAGGAGCACGGCAGAATTCGCGTTCGGCTTTTCTCCCAACACACAAAATGTTAGTTTTCGGCCGCATTTGACGAAAGCGCTTCCTTCCGCAACCGCCAGTTCCTCGAGGACGGCGCGGGGAGGCACGCCCAGCGTCCCAGCAGAGTGACGGCCGAATTGGCGGGCGCACCGCCGCGTGTGTTAGACGCACTGCTGCTCGTTGCACCCCCTGTCATTCGCTGGGCGCGTGCAGCCTTCGACACTAGCGGAGGACGCATCTTGTCCCTGGTGTTCAGCGGAGGGCCTGTGCGGGGTGTGGCAGTGTCGTGCTGGAGGGCCCACTGGTAGCGATGTGGGCTTCCTCGCCTCGCCACGCCTCGCCTCGCCTCGCCTCACACCAGGTGTCTGCGTAGTTTGCAGTGCATTCGCACCATTCCTATCCCTGTCCCTGTCCCCGTCCCGACTTGTCCCGACTTTGCTCGACTGCCGCTCGCTGCCGCTCGGGTCGTGGTCCATATGACAGCGCAAGCACGACAAACGTCTGCGGGACGAGACGAGACGAGACGAGACGACTAAGGAATAAATTCGTGGTTACAAATCAAATTTGGAACTCAACACACCTACACATCAATAGGCGGTGACGTATTTCAGAAATCACCTGCCGATTCGTACTATTTTGTCGTTTTCAAAGTCTTCTTGGCAAACTTGGTTAGCACATTCTCCCTCAAACTGAGTTAATTACTGCATTTTCGTTCCATTACAGTAGTTTAAAAGGCTTAAGGAAGCACCTTTGTCACAACAGAAAGGTAGTTTGAAAATTGGGCTGGCGACATTACAAAAAAAAAAAAAACAGGAAGGGAGCCAACAGCACCCGGGTTTCCCAGGCGGTCACCCATCCAAGTACTAGCCGGGCCCGATGATGCTTAACTTCGGTGATCGGACGAGAACCGGTGTATTCATCATGGTATGGCCGTTGGCGCTCATCTAATGTAGGAGCACGGCAGAATTCGCGTTCGGCTTTTCTCCCAACACACAAAATGTTAGTTTTCGGCCGCATTTGACGAAAGCGCTTCCTTCCGCAACCGCCAGTTGCTCGAGGACGGCGCGGGGAGGCGCGCCCGGCGACCCAGCAGAGTGACGGCCGAATTGGCGGGCGCACCGCCGCGTGTGTGAGACGCACTGCTGCTCGTTGCACCCCCTGTCATTCGCTGGGCGCGTGCAGCCTTAGACACTAGCGGAGGACGCATCTTGTCCCTGGTGTTCAGCGGAGGGCCTGTGCGGGGTGTGGCAGTGTCGTGCTGGAGGGCCCACTGGTAGCGATGTGGGCTTCCTCGCCTCGCCTCGCCTCGCCTCGCCTCACACCAGGTGTCTGCGTAAGTTTGCAGTGCATTCGCACCATTCCTATCCCTGTCCCTGTCCCCGTCCCGACTTGTCCCGACTTTGCTCGACTGCCGCTCGCTGCCGCTCGGGTCGTGGTCCATATGACAGCGCAAGCACGACAAACGTCTGCGGGACGAGACGAGACGAGACGAGACGAGACGACTAAGGAATAAATTCGTGGTTACAAATCAAATTTGGAACTCTACACTCCTACACAACATTAGGCGGTGACGTATTTCAGAAATCACCTGCCGATTCGTACTGTTTTGTCGTTTTCAAAGTCTTCTTGGCAAACTTGGTTAGCACATTCTCCCTCAAACTGAGTTAATTACTGCATTTTCGTACCATTACAGTAGTTTAAAAGGCTTAAAGAAGCATCTTTGTCACAACAGAAAGGTAGTTTGAAAATTGGGCTGGCGACATTACAAAAAAAAAAAACAGGAAGGGAGCCAGCAGCACCCGGGTTTCCCAGGCGGTCACCCATCCAAGTACTAGCCGGGCCCGATGATGCTTAACTTCGGTGATCGGACGAGAACCGGTGTATTCATCATGGTTTGGCCGTTGGCGCTCATCTAATGTAGGAGCACGGCAGAATTCGCGTTCGGCTTTTCTCCCAACACACAAAATGTTAGTTTTCGGCCGCATTTGACGAAAGCGCTTCCTTCCGCAACCGCCAGTTCCTCGAGGACGGCGCGGGGAGGCACGCCCAGCGTCCCAGCAGAGTGACGGCCGAATTGGCGGGCGCGCCGCCGCGTGTGTTAGACGCACTGCTGCTCGTTGCACCCCCTGTCATTCGCTGGGCGCGTGCAGCCTTCGACACTAGCGGAGGACGCATCTTGTCCCTGGTGTTCAGCGGAGGGCCTGTGCGGGGTGTGGCAGTGTCGTGCTGGAGGGCCCACTGGTAGCGATGTGGGCTTCCTCGCCTCGCCACGCCTCGCCTCGCCTCGCCTCACACCAGGTGTCTGCGTAGTTTGCAGTGCATTCGCACCATTCCTATCCCTGTCCCTGTCCCCGTCCCGACTTGTCCCGACTTTGCTCGACTGCCGCTCGCTGCCGCTCGGGTCGTGGTCCATATGACAGCGCAAGCACGACAAACGTCTGCGGGACGAGACGAGACGAGACGAGACGACTAAGGAATAAATTCGTGGTTACAAATCAAATTTGGAACTCAACACACCTACACATCAATAGGCGGTGACGTATTTCAGAAATCACCTGCCGATTCGTACTATTTTGTCGTTTTCAAAGTCTTCTTGGCAAACTTGGTTAGCACATTCTCCCTCAAACTGAGTTAATTACTGCATTTTCGTTCCATTACAGTAGTTTAAAAGGCTTAAGGAAGCACCTTTGTCACAACAGAAAGGTAGTTTGAAAATTGGGCTGGCGACATAACAAAAAAAAAACAGTAAGGGAGCCAACAGCACCCGGGTTTCCCAGGCGGTCACCCATCCAAGTACTAGCCGGGCCCGATGATGCTTAACTTCGGTGATCGGACGAGAACCGGTGTATTCATCATGGTATGGCCGTTGGCGCTCATCTAATGTAGGAGCACGGCAGAATTCGCGTTCGGCTTTTCTCCCAACACACAAAATGTTAGTTTTCGGCCGCATTTGACGAAAGCGCTTCCTTCCGCAACCGCCAGTTGCTCGAGGACGGCGCGGGGAGGCGCGCCCGGCGACCCAGCAGAGTGACGGCCGAATTGGCGGGCGCACCGCCGCGTGTGTGAGACGCACTGCTGCTCGTTGCACCCCCTGTCATTCGCTGGGCGCGTGCAGCCTTAGACACTAGCGGAGGACGCATCTTGTCCCTGGTGTTCAGCGGAGGGCCTGTGCGGGGTGTGGCAGTGTCGTGCTGGAGGGCCCACTGGTAGCGATGTGGGCTTCCTCGCCTCGCCTCGCCTCGCCTCGCCTCACACCAGGTGTCTGCGTAAGTTTGCAGTGCATTCGCACCATTCCTATCCCTGTCCCTGTCCCCGTCCCGACTTGTCCCGACTTTGCTCGACTGCCGCTCGCTGCCGCTCGGGTCGTAGTCCATATGACAGCGCAAGCACGACAAACGTCTGCGGGACGAGACGAGACGAGACGAGACGACTAAGGAATAAATTCGTGGTTACAAATCAAATTTGGAACTCTACACTCCTACACAACAATAGGCGGTGACGTATTTCAGAAATCACCTGCCGATTCGTACTGTTTTGTCGTTTTCAAAGTCTTCTTGGCAAACTTGGTTAGCACATTCTCCCTCAAACTGAGTTAATTACTGCATTTTCGTACCATTACAGTAGTTTAAAAGGCTTAAGGAAGCATCTTTGTCACAACAGAAAGGTAGTTTGAAAATTGGGCTGGCGACATTACAAAAAAAAAAAAAACAGGAAGGGAGCCAACAGCACCCGGGTTTCCCAGGCGGTCACCCATCCAAGTACTAGCCGGGCCCGATGATGCTTAACTTCGGTGATCGGACGAAAACCGGTGTATTCATCATGGTATGGCCGTTGGCGCTCATCTAATGTAGGAGCACGGCAGAATTCGCGTTCGGCTTTTCTCCCAACACACAAAATGTTAGTTTTCGGCCGCATTTGACGAAAGCGCTTCCTTCCGCAACCGCCAGTTGCTCGAGGACGGCGCGGGGAGGCGCGCCCGGCGTCCCAGCAGAGTGACGGCCGAATTGGCGGGCGCACCGCCGCGTGTGTGAGACGCACTGCTGCTCGTTGCACCCCCTGTCATTCGCTGGGCGCGTGCAGCCTTAGACACTAGCGGAGGACGCATCTTGTCCCTGGTGTTCAGCGGAGGGCCTGTGCGGGGTGTGGCAGTGTCGTGCTGGAGGGCCCACTGGTAGCGATGTGGGCTTCCTCGCCTCGCCTCGCCTCGCCTCGCCTCACACCAGGTGTCTGCGTAAGTTTGCAGTGCATTCGCACCATTCCTATCCCTGTCCCTGTCCCCGTCCCGACTTGTCCCGACTTTGCTCGACTGCCGCTCGCTGCCGCTCGGGTCGTAGTCCATATGACAGCGCAAGCACGACAAACGTCTGCGGGACGAGACGAGACGAGACGACTAAGGAATAAATTCGTGGTTACAAATCAAATTTGGAACTCTACACTCCTACACAACAATAGGCGGTGACGTATTTCAGAAATCACCTGCCGATTCGTACTGTTTTGTCGTTTTCAAAGTCTTCTTGGCAAACTTGGTTAGCACATTCTCCCTCAAACTGAGTTAATTACTGCATTTTCGTACCATTACAGTAGTTTAAAAGGCTTAAGGAAGCATCTTTGTCACAACAGAAAGGTAGTTTGAAAATTGGGCTGGCGACATTACAAAAAAAAAAAAACAGGAAGGGAGCCAACAGCACCCGGGTTTCCCAGGCGGTCACCCATCCAAGTACTAGCCGGGCCCGATGATGCTTAACTTCGGTGATCGGACGAAAACCGGTGTATTCATCATGGTATGGCCGTTGGCGCTCATCTAATGTAGGAGCACGGCAGAATTCGCGTTCGGCTTTTCTCCCAACACACAAAATGTTAGTTTTCGGCCGCATTTGACGAAAGCGCTTCCTTCCGCAACCGCCAGTTCCTCGAGGACGGCGCGGGGAGGCGCGCCCGGCGTCCCAGCAGAGTGACGGCCGAATTGGCGGGCGCACCGCCGCGTGTGTGAGACGCACTGCTGCTCGTTGCACCCCCTGTCATTCGCTGGGCGCGTGCAGCCTTCGACACTAGCGGAGGACGCATCTTGTCCCTGGTGTTCAGCGGAGGGCCTGTGCGGGGTGTGGCAGTGTCGTGCTGGAGGGCCCACTGGTAGCGATGTGGGCTTCCTCGCCTCGCCACGCCTCGCCTCGCCTCGCCTCACACCAGGTGTCTGCGTAGTTTGCAGTGCATTCGCACCATTCCTATCCCTGTCCCTGTCCCCGTCCCGACTTGTCCCGACTTTGCTCGACTGCCGCTCGCTGCCGCTCGGGTCGTGGTCCATATGACAGCGCAAGCACGACAAACGTCTGCGGGACGAGACGAGACGAGACGAGACGACTAAGGAATAAATTCGTGGTTACAAATCAAATTTGGAACTCAACACACCTACACATCAATAGGCGGTGACGTATTTCAGAAATCACCTGCCGATTCGTACTATTTTGTCGTTTTCAAAGTCTTCTTGGCAAACTTGGTTAGCACATTCTCCCTCAAACTGAGTTAATTACTGCATTTTCGTTCCATTACAGTAGTTTAAAAGGCTAAAGGAAGCACCTTTGTCACAACAGAAAGGTAGTTTGAAAATTGGGCTGGCGACATAACAAAAAAAAAACAGTAAGGGAGCCAACAGCACCCGGGTTTCCCAGGCGGTCACCCATCCAAGTACTAGCCGGGCCCGATGATGCTTAACTTCGGTGATCGGACGAGAACCGGTGTATTCATCATGGTATGGCCGTTGGCGCTCATCTAATGTAGGAGCACGGCAGAATTCGCGTTCGGCTTTTCTCCCAACACACAAAATGTTAGTTTTCGGCCGCATTTGACGAAAGCGCTTCCTTCCGCAACCGCCAGTTGCTCGAGGACGGCGCGGGGAGGCGCGCCCGGCGACCCAGCAGAGTGACGGCCGAATTGGCGGGCGCACCGCCGCGTGTGTGAGACGCACTGCTGCTCGTTGCACCCCCTGTCATTCGCTGGGCGCGTGCAGCCTTAGACACTAGCGGAGGACGCATCTTGTCCCTGGTGTTCAGCGGAGGGCCTGTGCGGGGTGTGGCAGTGTCGTGCTGGAGGGCCCACTGGTAGCGATGTGGGCTTCCTCGCCTCGCCTCGCCTCGCCTCGCCTCACACCAGGTGTCTGCGTAAGTTTGCAGTGCATTCGCACCATTCCTATCCCTGTCCCTGTCCCCGTCCCGACTTGTCCCGACTTTGCTCGACTGCCGCTCGCTGCCGCTCGGGTCGTAGTCCATATGACAGCGCAAGCACGACAAACGTCTGCGGGACGAGACGAGACGAGACGAGACGACTAAGGAATAAATTCGTGGTTACAAATCAAATTTGGAACTCTACACTCCTACACAACAATAGGCGGTGACGTATTTCAGAAATCACCTGCCGATTCGTACTGTTTTGTCGTTTTCAAAGTCTTCTTGGCAAACTTGGTTAGCACATTCTCCCTCAAACTGAGTTAATTACTGCATTTTCGTACCATTACAGTAGTTTAAAAGGCTTAAGGAAGCATCTTTGTCACAACAGAAAGGTAGTTTGAAAATTGGGCTGGCGACATTACAAAAAAAAAAAAAACAGGAAGGGAGCCAACAGCACCCGGGTTTCCCAGGCGGTCACCCATCCAAGTACTAGCCGGGCCCGATGATGCTTAACTTCGGTGATCGGACGAAAACCGGTGTATTCATCATGGTATGGCCGTTGGCGCTCATCTAATGTAGGAGCACGGCAGAATTCGCATTCGGCTTGTCTCCCAACACACAAAATGTTAGTTTTCGGCCGCATTTGACGAAAGCGCTTCCTTCCGCAACCGCCAGTTCCTCGAGGACGGCGCGGGGAGGCGCGCCCGGCGTCCCAGCAGAGTGACGGCCGAATTGGCGGGCGCACCGCCGCGTGTGTGAGACGCACTGCTGCTCGTTGCACCCCCTGTCATTCGCTGGGCGCGTGCAGCCTTCGACACTAGCGGAGGACGCATCTTGTCCCTGGTGTTCAGCGGAGGGCCTGTGCGGGGTGTGGCAGTGTCGTGCTGGAGGGCCCACTGGTAGCGATGTGGGCTTCCTCGCGTCGCCTCGCGTCGCCTCGCCTCGCCTCGCCTCTCCTCACACCAGGTGTCTGCGTAGTTTGCAGTGCATTCGCACCATTCCCATCCCTGTCCCTGTCCCCGTCCCGACTTGTCCCGACTTTGCTCGACTGCCGCTCGCTGCCGCTCGGGTCGTGGTCCATATGACAGCGCAAGCACGACAAACGTCTGCGGGACGAGACGAGACGAGACGAGACGAGACGACTAAGGAATAAATTCGTGGTTACAAATCAAATTTGGAACTCTACACTCCTACACAACATTAGGCGGTGACGTATTTCAGAAATCACCTGCCGATTCGTACTGTTTTGTCGTTTTCAAAGTCTTCTTGGCAAACTTGGTTAGCACATTCTCCCTCAAACTGAGTTAATTACTGCATTTTCGTACCATTACAGTAGTTTAAAAGGCTTAAAGAAGCATCTTTGTCACAACAGAAAGGTAGTTTGAAAATTGGGCTGGCGACATAACAAAAAAAAAAAACAGGAAGGGAGCCAGCAGCACCCGGGTTTCCCAGGCGGTCACCCATCCAAGTACTAGCCGGGCCCGATGATGCTTAACTTCGGTGATCGGACGAGAACCGGTGTATTCATCATGGTTTGGCCGTTGGCGCTCATCTAATGTAGGAGCACGGCAGAATTCGCGTTCGGCTTTTCTCCCAACACACAAAATGTTAGTTTTCGGCCGCATTTGACGAAAGCGCTTCCTTCCGCAACCGCCAGTTCCTCGAGGACGGCGCGGGGAGGCACGCCCAGCGTCCCAGCAGAGTGACGGCCGAATTGGCGGGCGCACCGCCGCGTGTGTTAGACGCACTGCTGCTCGTTGCACCCCCTGTCATTCGCTGGGCGCGTGCAGCCTTCGACACTAGCGGAGGACGCATCTTGTCCCTGGTGTTCAGCGGAGGGCCTGTGCGGGGTGTGGCAGTGTCGTGCTGGAGGGCCCACTGGTAGCGATGTGGGCTTCCTCGCCTCGCCACGCCTCGCCTCGCCTCGCCTCAGACCAGGTGTCTGCGTAGTTTGCAGTGCATTCGCACCATTCCTATCCCTGTCCCTGTCCCCGTCCCGACTTGTCCCGACTTTGCTCGACTGCCGCTCGCTGCCGCTCGGGTCGTGGTCCATATGACAGCGCAAGCACGACAAACGTCTGCGGGACGAGACGAGACGAGACGAGACGACTAAGGAATAAATTCGTGGTTACAAATCAAATTTGGAACTCAACACACCTACACATCAATAGGCGGTGACGTATTTCAGAAATCACCTGCCGATTCGTACTATTTTGTCGTTTTCAAAGTCTTCTTGGCAAACTTGGTTAGCACATTCTCCCTCAAACTGAGTTAATTACTGCATTTTCGTTCCATTACAGTAGTTTAAAAGGCTTAAGGAAGCATCTTTGTCACAACAGAAAGGTAGTTTGATAATTGGGCTGGCGACATAACAAAAAAAAAAAAACAGTAAGGGAGCCAACAGCACCCGGGTTTCCCAGGCGGTCACCCATCCAAGTACTAGCAGGGCCCGATGATGCTTAACTTCGGTGATCGGACGAGAACCGGTGTATTCATCATGGTATGGCCGTTGGCGCTCATCTAATGTAGGAGCACGGCAGAATTCGCGTTCGGCTTTTCTCCCAACACACAAAATGTTAGTTTTCGGCCGCATTTGACGAACGCGCTTCCTTCCGCAACCGCCAGTTGCTCGAGGACGGCGCGGGGAGGCGCGCCCGGCGTCCCAGCAGAGTGACGGCCGAATTGGCGGGCGCACCGCCGCGTGTGTGAGACGCACTGCTGCTCGTTGCACCCCCTGTCATTCGCTGGGCGCGTGCAGCCTTAGACACTAGCGGAGGACGCATCTTGTCCCTGGTGTTCAGCGGAGGGCCTGTGCGGGGTGTGGCAGTGTCGTGCTGGAGGGCCCACTGGTAGCGATGTGGGCTTCCTCGCCTCGCCTCGCCTCGCCTCGCCTCACACCAGGTGTCTGCGTAAGTTTGCAGTGCATTCGCACCATTCCTATCCCTGTCCCTGTCCCCGTCCCGACTTGTCCCGACTTTGCTCGACTGCCGCTCGCTGCCGCTCGGGTCGTAGTCCATATGACAGCGCAAGCACGACAAACGTCTGCGGGACGAGACGAGACGAGACGAGACGACTAAGGAATAAATTCGTGGTTACAAATCAAATTTGGAACTCTACACTCCTACACAACAATAGGCGGTGACGTATTTCAGAAATCACCTGCCGATTCGTACTGTTTTGTCGTTTTCAAAGTCTTCTTGGCAAACTTGGTTAGCACATTCTCCCTCAAACTGAGTTAATTACTGCATTTTCGTACCATTACAGTAGTTTAAAAGGCTTAAGGAAGCATCTTTGTCACAACAGAAAGGTAGTTTGAAAATTGGGCTGGCGACATTACAAAAAAAAAAAAAACAGGAAGGGAGCCAACAGCACCCGGGTTTCCCAGGCGGTCACCCATCCAAGTACTAGCCGGGCCCGATGATGCTTAACTTCGGTGATCGGACGAAAACCGGTGTATTCATCATGGTATGGCCGTTGGCGCTCATCTAATGTAGGAGCACGGCAGAATTCGCATTCGGCTTGTCTCCCAACACACAAAATGTTAGTTTTCGGCCGCATTTGACGAAAGCGCTTCCTTCCGCAACCGCCAGTTCCTCGAGGACGGCGCGGGGAGGCGCGCCCGGCGTCCCAGCAGAGTGACGGCCGAATTGGCGGGCGCACCGCCGCGTGTGTGAGACGCACTGCTGCTCGTTGCACCCCCTGTCATTCGCTGGGCGCGTGCAGCCTTCGACACTAGCGGAGGACGCATCTTGTCCCTGGTGTTCAGCGGAGGGCCTGTGCGGGGTGTGGCAGTGTCGTGCTGGAGGGCCCACTGGTAGCGATGTGGGCTTCCTCGCGTCGCCTCGCGTCGCCTCGCCTCGCCTCGCCTCTCCTCACACCAGGTGTCTGCGTAGTTTGCAGTGCATTCGCACCATTCCCATCCCTGTCCCTGTCCCCGTCCCGACTTGTCCCGACTTTGCTCGACTGCCGCTCGCTGCCGCTCGGGTCGTGGTCCATATGACAGCGCAAGCACGACAAACGTCTGCGGGACGAGACGAGACGAGACGAGACGAGACGACTAAGGAATAAATTCGTGGTTACAAATCAAATTTGGAACTCTACACTCCTACACAACATTAGGCGGTGACGTATTTCAGAAATCACCTGCCGATTCGTACTGTTTTGTCGTTTTCAAAGTCTTCTTGGCAAACTTGGTTAGCACATTCTCCCTCAAACTGAGTTAATTACTGCATTTTCGTACCATTACAGTAGTTTAAAAGGCTTAAAGAAGCATCTTTGTCACAACAGAAAGGTAGTTTGAAAATTGGGCTGGCGACATAACAAAAAAAAAAAACAGGAAGGGAGCCAGCAGCACCCGGGTTTCCCAGGCGGTCACCCATCCAAGTACTAGCCGGGCCCGATGATGCTTAACTTCGGTGATCGGACGAGAACCGGTGTATTCATCATGGTTTGGCCGTTGGCGCTCATCTAATGTAGGAGCACGGCAGAATTCGCGTTCGGCTTTTCTCCCAACACACAAAATGTTAGTTTTCGGCCGCATTTGACGAAAGCGCTTCCTTCCGCAACCGCCAGTTCCTCGAGGACGGCGCGGGGAGGCACGCCCAGCGTCCCAGCAGAGTGACGGCCGAATTGGCGGGCGCACCGCCGCGTGTGTTAGACGCACTGCTGCTCGTTGCACCCCCTGTCATTCGCTGGGCGCGTGCAGCCTTCGACACTAGCGGAGGACGCATCTTGTCCCTGGTGTTCAGCGGAGGGCCTGTGCGGGGTGTGGCAGTGTCGTGCTGGAGGGCCCACTGGTAGCGATGTGGGCTTCCTCGCCTCGCCACGCCTCGCCTCGCCTCGCCTCACACCAGGTGTCTGCGTAGTTTGCAGTGCATTCGCACCATTCCTATCCCTGTCCCTGTCCCCGTCCCGACTTGTCCCGACTTTGCTCGACTGCCGCTCGCTGCCGCTCGGGTCGTGGTCCATATGACAGCGCAAGCACGACAAACGTCTGCGGGACGAGACGAGACGAGACGAGACGACTAAGGAATAAATTCGTGGTTACAAATCAAATTTGGAACTCAACACACCTACACATCAATAGGCGGTTACGTATTTCAGAAATCACCTGCCGATTCGTACTATTTTGTCGTTTTCAAAGTCTTCTTGGCAAACTTGGTTAGCACATTCTCCCTCAAACTGAGTTAATTACTGCATTTTCGTTCCATTACAGTAGTTTAAAAGGCTTAAGGAAGCATCTTTGTCACAACAGAAAGGTAGTTTGATAATTGGGCTGGCGACATAACAAAAAAAAAAAACAGTAAGGGAGCCAACAGCACCCGGGTTTCCCAGGCGGTCACCCATCCAAGTACTAGCAGGGCCCGATGATGCTTAACTTCGGTGATCGGACGAGAACCGGTGTATTCATCATGGTATGGCCGTTGGCGCTCATCTAATGTAGGAGCACGGCAGAATTCGCGTTCGGCTTTTCTCCCAACACACAAAATGTTAGTTTTCGGCCGCATTTGACGAAAGCGCTTCCTTCCGCAACCGCCAGTTGCTCGAGGACGGCGCGGGGAGGCGCGCCCGGCGTCCCAGCAGAGTGACGGCCGAATTGGCGGGCGCACCGCCGCGTGTGTGAGACGCACTGCTGCTCGTTGCACCCCCTGTCATTCGCTGGGCGCGTGCAGCCTTAGACACTAGCGGAGGACGCATCTTGTCCCTGGTGTTCAGCGGAGGGCCTGTGCGGGGTGTGGCAGTGTCGTGCTGGAGGGCCCACTGGTAGCGATGTGGGCTTCCTCGCCTCGCCTCGCCTCGCCTCGCCTCACACCAGGTGTCTGCGTAAGTTTGCAGTGCATTCGCACCATTCCTATCCCTGTCCCTGTCCCCGTCCCGACTTGTCCCGACTTTGCTCGACTGCCGCTCGCTGCCGCTCGGGTCGTAGTCCATATGACAGCGCAAGCACGACAAACGTCTGCGGGACGAGACGAGACGAGACGACTAAGGAATAAATTCGTGGTTACAAATCAAATTTGGAACTCTACACTCCTACACAACAATAGGCGGTGACGTATTTCAGAAATCACCTGCCGATTCGTACTGTTTTGTCGTTTTCAAAGTCTTCTTGGCAAACTTGGTTAGCACATTCTCCCTCAAACTGAGTTAATTACTGCATTTTCGTACCATTACAGTAGTTTAAAAGGCTTAAGGAAGCATCTTTGTCACAACAGAAAGGTAGTTTGAAAATTGGGCTGGCGACATTACAAAAAAAAAAAAACAGGAAGGGAGCCAACAGCACCCGGGTTTCCCAGGCGGTCACCCATCCAAGTACTAGCGGGGCCCGATGATGCTTCACTTCGGTGATCGGACGAAAACCGGTGTATTCATCATGGTATGGCCGTTGGCGCTCATCTAATGTAGGAGCACGGCAGAATTCGCGTTCGGCTTTTCTCCCAACACACAAAATGTTAGTTTTCGGCCGCATTTGACGAAAGCGCTTCCTTCCGCAACCGCCAGTTCCTCGAGGACGGCGCGGGGAGGCGCGCCCGGCGTCCCAGCAGAGTGACGGCCGAATTGGCGGGCGCACCGCCGCGTGTGTGAGACGCACTGCTGCTCGTTGCACCCCCTGTCATTCGCTGGGCGCGTGCAGCCTTCGACACTAGCGGAGGACGCATCTTGTCCCTGGTGTTCAGCGGAGGGCCTGTGCGGGGTGTGGCAGTGTCGTGCTGGAGGGCCCACTGGTAGCGATGTGGGCTTCCTCGCGTCGCCTCGCGTCGCCTCGCCTCGCCTCGCCTCTCCTCACACCAGGTGTCTGCGTAGTTTGCAGTGCATTCGCACCATTCCCATCCCTGTCCCTGTCCCCGTCCCGACTTGTCCCGACTTTGCTCGACTGCCGCTCGCTGCCGCTCGGGTCGTGGTCCATATGACAGCGCAAGCACGACAAACGTCTGCGGGACGAGACGAGACGAGACGAGACGAGACGACTAAGGAATAAATTCGTGGTTACAAATCAAATTTGGAACTCTACACTCCTACACAACATTAGGCGGTGACGTATTTCAGAAATCACCTGCCGATTCGTACTGTTTTGTCGTTTTCAAAGTCTTCTTGGCAAACTTGGTTAGCACATTCTCCCTCAAACTGAGTTAATTACTGCATTTTCGTACCATTACAGTAGTTTAAAAGGCTTAAAGAAGCATCTTTGTCACAACAGAAAGGTAGTTTGAAAATTGGGCTGGCGACATAACAAAAAAAAAAAACAGGAAGGGAGCCAGCAGCACCCGGGTTTCCCAGGCGGTCACCCATCCAAGTACTAGCCGGGCCCGATGATGCTTAACTTCGGTGATCGGACGAGAACCGGTGTATTCATCATGGTTTGGCCGTTGGCGCTCATCTAATGTAGGAGCACGGCAGAATTCGCGTTCGGCTTTTCTCCCAACACACAAAATGTTAGTTTTCGGCCGCATTTGACGAAAGCGCTTCCTTCCGCAACCGCCAGTTCCTCGAGGACGGCGCGGGGAGGCACGCCCAGGGTCCCAGCAGAGTGACGGCCGAATTGGCGGGCGCACCGCCGCGTGTGTTAGACGCACTGCTGCTCGTTGCACCCCCTGTCATTCGCTGGGCGCGTGCAGCCTTCGACACTAGCGGAGGACGCATCTTGTCCCTGGTGTTCAGCGGAGGGCCTGTGCGGGGTGTGGCAGTGTCGTGCTGGAGGGCCCACTGGTAGCGATGTGGGCTTCCTCGCCTCGCCACGCCTCGCCTCGCCTCGCCTCACACCAGGTGTCTGCGTAGTTTGCAGTGCATTCGCACCATTCCTATCCCTGTCCCTGTCCCCGTCCCGACTTGTCCCGACTTTGCTCGACTGCCGCTCGCTGCCGCTCGGGTCGTAGTCCATATGACAGCGCAAGCACGACAAACGTCTGCGGGACGAGACGAGACGAGACGACTAAGGAATAAATTCGTGGTTACAAATCAAATTTGGAACTCTACACTCCTACACAACAATAGGCGGTGACGTATTTCAGAAATCACCTGCCGATTCGTACTGTTTTGTCGTTTTCAAAGTCTTCTTGGCAAACTTGGTTAGCACATTCTCCCTCAAACTGAGTTAATTACTGCATTTTCGTACCATTACAGTAGTTTAAAAGGCTTAAAGAAGCATCTTTGTCACAACAGAAAGGTAGTTTGAAAATTGGGCTGGCGACATAACAAAAAAAAAAAACAGGAAGGGAGCCAGCAGCACCCGGGTTTCCCAGGCGGTCACCCATCCAAGTACTAGCCGGGCCCGATGATGCTTAACTTCGGTGATCGGACGAGAACCGGTGTATTCATCATGGTTTGGCCGTTGGCGCTCATCTAATGTAGGAGCACGGCAGAATTCGCGTTCGGCTTTTCTCCCAACACACAAAATGTTAGTTTTCGGCCGCATTTGACGAAAGCGCTTCCTTCCGCAACCGCCAGTTCCTCGAGGACGGCGCGGGGAGGCACGCCCAGCGTCCCAGCAGAGTGACGGCCGAATTGGCGGGCGCACCGCCGCGTGTGTTAGACGCACTGCTGCTCGTTGCACCCCCTGTCATTCGCTGGGCGCGTGCAGCCTTCGACACTAGCGGAGGACGCATCTTGTCCCTGGTGTTCAGCGGAGGGCCTGTGCGGGGTGTGGCAGTGTCGTGCTGGAGGGCCCACTGGTAGCGATGTGGGCTTCCTCGCCTCGCCACGCCTCGCCTCGCCTCGCCTCACACCAGGTGTCTGCGTAGTTTGCAGTGCATTCGCACCATTCCTATCCCTGTCCCTGTCCCCGTCCCGACTTGTCCCGACTTTGCTCGACTGCCGCTCGCTGCCGCTCGGGTCGTGGTCCATATGACAGCGCAAGCACGACAAACGTCTGCGGGACGAGACGAGACGAGACGAGACGACTAAGGAATAAATTCGTGGTTACAAATCAAATTTGGAACTCAACACACCTACACATCAATAGGCGGTGACGTATTTCAGAAATCACCTGCCGATTCGTACTATTTTGTCGTTTTCAAAGTCTTCTTGGCAAACTTGGTTAGCACATTCTCCCTCAAACTGAGTTAATTACTGCATTTTCGTTCCATTACAGTAGTTTAAAAGGCTTAAGGAAGCATCTTTGTCACAACAGAAAGGTAGTTTGATAATTGGGCTGGCGACATAACAAAAAAAAAAAACAGTAAGGGAGCCAACAGCACCCGGGTTTCCCAGGCGGTCACCCATCCAAGTACTAGCAGGGCCCGATGATGCTTAACTTCGGTGATCGGACGAGAACCGGTGTATTCATCATGGTATGGCCGTTGGCGCTCATCTAATGTAGGAGCACGGCAGAATTCGCGTTCGGCTTTTCTCCCAACACACAAAATGTTAGTTTTCGGCCGCATTTGACGAAAGCGCTTCCTTCCGCAACCGCCAGTTGCTCGAGGACGGCGCGGGGAGGCGCGCCCGGCGTCCCAGCAGAGTGACGGCCGAATTGGCGGGCGCACCGCCGCGTGTGTGAGACGCACTGCTGCTCGTTGCACCCCCTGTCATTCGCTGGGCGCGTGCAGCCTTAGACACTAGCGGAGGACGCATCTTGTCCCTGGTGTTCAGCGGAGGGCCTGTGCGGGGTGTGGCAGTGTCGTGCTGGAGGGCCCACTGGTAGCGATGTGGGCTTCCTCGCCTCGCCTCGCCTCGCCTCGCCTCACACCAGGTGTCTGCGTAAGTTTGCAGTGCATTCGCACCATTCCTATCCCTGTCCCTGTCCCCGTCCCGACTTGTCCCGACTTTGCTCGACTGCCGCTCGCTGCCGCTCGGGTCGTAGTCCATATGACAGCGCAAGCACGACAAACGTCTGCGGGACGAGACGAGACGAGACGACTAAGGAATAAATTCGTGGTTACAAATCAAATTTGGAACTCTACACTCCTACACAACAATAGGCGGTGACGTATTTCAGAAATCACCTGCCGATTCGTACTGTTTTGTCGTTTTCAAAGTCTTCTTGGCAAACTTGGTTAGCACATTCTCCCTCAAACTGAGTTAATTACTGCATTTTCGTACCATTACAGTAGTTTAAAAGGCTTAAGGAAGCATCTTTGTCACAACAGAAAGGTAGTTTGAAAATTGGGCTGGCGACATTACAAAAAAAAAAAAAAACAGGAAGGGAGCCAACAGCACCCGGGTTTCCCAGGCGGTCACCCATCCAAGTACTAGCGGGGCCCGATGATGCTTCACTTCGGTGATCGGACGAAAACCGGTGTATTCATCATGGTATGGCCGTTGGCGCTCATCTAATGTAGGAGCACGGCAGAATTCGCGTTCGGCTTTTCTCCCAACACACAAAATGTTAGTTTTCGGCCGCATTTGACGAAAGCGCTTCCTTCCGCAACCGCCAGTTCCTCGAGGACGGCGCGGGGAGGCGCGCCCGGCGTCCCAGCAGAGTGACGGCCGAATTGGCGGGCGCACCGCCGCGTGTGTGAGACGCACTGCTGCTCGTTGCACCCCCTGTCATTCGCTGGGCGCGTGCAGCCTTCGACACTAGCGGAGGACGCATCTTGTCCCTGGTGTTCAGCGGAGGGCCTGTGCGGGGTGTGGCAGTGTCGTGCTGGAGGGCCCACTGGTAGCGATGTGGGCTTCCTCGCGTCGCCTCGCGTCGCCTCGCCTCGCCTCGCCTCTCCTCACACCAGGTGTCTGCGTAGTTTGCAGTGCATTCGCACCATTCCCATCCCTGTCCCTGTCCCCGTCCCGACTTGTCCCGACTTTGCTCGACTGCCGCTCGCTGCCGCTCGGGTCGTGGTCCATATGACAGCGCAAGCACGACAAACGTCTGCGGGACGAGACGAGACGAGACGAGACGAGACGACTAAGGAATAAATTCGTGGTTACAAATCAAATTTGGAACTCTACACTCCTACACAACATTAGGCGGTGACGTATTTCAGAAATCACCTGCCGATTCGTACTGTTTTGTCGTTTTCAAAGTCTTCTTGGCAAACTTGGTTAGCACATTCTCCCTCAAACTGAGTTAATTACTGCATTTTCGTACCATTACAGTAGTTTAAAAGGCTTAAAGAAGCATCTTTGTCACAACAGAAAGGTAGTTTGAAAATTGGGCTGGCGACATAACAAAAAAAAAAAACAGGAAGGGAGCCAGCAGCACCCGGGTTTCCCAGGCGGTCACCCATCCAAGTACTAGCCGGGCCCGATGATGCTTAACTTCGGTGATCGGACGAGAACCGGTGTATTCATCATGGTTTGGCCGTTGGCGCTCATCTAATGTAGGAGCACGGCAGAATTCGCGTTCGGCTTTTCTCCCAACACACAAAATGTTAGTTTTCGGCCGCATTTGACGAAAGCGCTTCCTTCCGCAACCGCCAGTTCCTCGAGGACGGCGCGGGGAGGCACGCCCAGGGTCCCAGCAGAGTGACGGCCGAATTGGCGGGCGCACCGCCGCGTGTGTTAGACGCACTGCTGCTCGTTGCACCCCCTGTCATTCGCTGGGCGCGTGCAGCCTTCGACACTAGCGGAGGACGCATCTTGTCCCTGGTGTTCAGCGGAGGGCCTGTGCGGGGTGTGGCAGTGTCGTGCTGGAGGGCCCACTGGTAGCGATGTGGGCTTCCTCGCCTCGCCACGCCTCGCCTCGCCTCGCCTCACACCAGGTGTCTGCGTAGTTTGCAGTGCATTCGCACCATTCCTATCCCTGTCCCTGTCCCCGTCCCGACTTGTCCCGACTTTGCTCGACTGCCGCTCGCTGCCGCTCGGGTCGTAGTCCATATGACAGCGCAAGCACGACAAACGTCTGCGGGACGAGACGAGACGAGACGACTAAGGAATAAATTCGTGGTTACAAATCAAATTTGGAACTCTACACTCCTACACAACAATAGGCGGTGACGTATTTCAGAAATCACCTGCCGATTCGTACTGTTTTGTCGTTTTCAAAGTCTTCTTGGCAAACTTGGTTAGCACATTCTCCCTCAAACTGAGTTAATTACTGCATTTTCGTACCATTACAGTAGTTTAAAAGGCTTAAAGAAGCATCTTTGTCACAACAGAAAGGTAGTTTGAAAATTGGGCTGGCGACATAACAAAAAAAAAAAACAGGAAGGGAGCCAGCAGCACCCGGGTTTCCCAGGCGGTCACCCATCCAAGTACTAGCCGGGCCCGATGATGCTTAACTTCGGTGATCGGACGAGAACCGGTGTATTCATCATGGTTTGGCCGTTGGCGCTCATCTAATGTAGGAGCACGGCAGAATTCGCGTTCGGCTTTTCTCCCAACACACAAAATGTTAGTTTTCGGCCGCATTTGACGAAAGCGCTTCCTTCCGCAACCGCCAGTTCCTCGAGGACGGCGCGGGGAGGCACGCCCAGCGTCCCAGCAGAGTGACGGCCGAATTGGCGGGCGCACCGCCGCGTGTGTTAGACGCACTGCTGCTCGTTGCACCCCCTGTCATTCGCTGGGCGCGTGCAGCCTTCGACACTAGCGGAGGACGCATCTTGTCCCTGGTGTTCAGCGGAGGGCCTGTGCGGGGTGTGGCAGTGTCGTGCTGGAGGGCCCACTGGTAGCGATGTGGGCTTCCTCGCCTCGCCACGCCTCGCCTCGCCTCGCCTCACACCAGGTGTCTGCGTAGTTTGCAGTGCATTCGCACCATTCCTATCCCTGTCCCTGTCCCCGTCCCGACTTGTCCCGACTTTGCTCGACTGCCGCTCGCTGCCGCTCGGGTCGTGGTCCATATGACAGCGCAAGCACGACAAACGTCTGCGGGACGAGACGAGACGAGACGAGACGACTAAGGAATAAATTCGTGGTTACAAATCAAATTTGGAACTCAACACACCTACACATCAATAGGCGGTGACGTATTTCAGAAATCACCTGCCGATTCGTACTATTTTGTCGTTTTCAAAGTCTTCTTGGCAAACTTGGTTAGCACATTCTCCCTCAAACTGAGTTAATTACTGCATTTTCGTTCCATTACAGTAGTTTAAAAGGCTTAAGGAAGCATCTTTGTCACAACAGAAAGGTAGTTTGATAATTGGGCTGGCGACATAACAAAAAAAAAAAACAGTAAGGGAGCCAACAGCACCCGGGTTTCCCAGGCGGTCACCCATCCAAGTACTAGCAGGGCCCGATGATGCTTAACTTCGGTGATCGGACGAGAACCGGTGTATTCATCATGGTATGGCCGTTGGCGCTCATCTAATGTAGGAGCACGGCAGAATTCGCGTTCGGCTTTTCTCCCAACACACAAAATGTTAGTTTTCGGCCGCATTTGACGAAAGCGCTTCCTTCCGCAACCGCCAGTTGCTCGAGGACGGCGCGGGGAGGCGCGCCCGGCGTCCCAGCAGAGTGACGGCCGAATTGGCGGGCGCACCGCCGCGTGTGTGAGACGCACTGCTGCTCGTTGCACCCCCTGTCATTCGCTGGGCGCGTGCAGCCTTAGACACTAGCGGAGGACGCATCTTGTCCCTGGTGTTCAGCGGAGGGCCTGTGCGGGGTGTGGCAGTGTCGTGCTGGAGGGCCCACTGGTAGCGATGTGGGCTTCCTCGCCTCGCCTCGCCTCGCCTCGCCTCACACCAGGTGTCTGCGTAAGTTTGCAGTGCATTCGCACCATTCCTATCCCTGTCCCTGTCCCCGTCCCGACTTGTCCCGACTTTGCTCGACTGCCGCTCGCTGCCGCTCGGGTCGTAGTCCATATGACAGCGCAAGCACGACAAACGTCTGCGGGACGAGACGAGACGAGACGACTAAGGAATAAATTCGTGGTTACAAATCAAATTTGGAACTCTACACTCCTACACAACAATAGGCGGTGACGTATTTCAGAAATCACCTGCCGATTCGTACTGTTTTGTCGTTTTCAAAGTCTTCTTGGCAAACTTGGTTAGCACATTCTCCCTCAAACTGAGTTAATTACTGCATTTTCGTACCATTACAGTAGTTTAAAAGGCTTAAGGAAGCATCTTTGTCACAACAGAAAGGTAGTTTGAAAATTGGGCTGGCGACATTACAAAAAAAAAAAAAACAGGAAGGGAGCCAACAGCACCCGGGTTTCCCAGGCGGTCACCCATCCAAGTACTAGCGGGGCCCGATGATGCTTCACTTCGGTGATCGGACGAAAACCGGTGTATTCATCATGGTATGGCCGTTGGCGCTCATCTAATGTAGGAGCACGGCAGAATTCGCGTTCGGCTTTTCTCCCAACACACAAAATGTTAGTTTTCGGCCGCATTTGACGAAAGCGCTTCCTTCCGCAACCGCCAGTTCCTCGAGGACGGCGCGGGGAGGCGCGCCCGGCGTCCCAGCAGAGTGACGGCCGAATTGGCGGGCGCACCGCCGCGTGTGTGAGACGCACTGCTGCTCGTTGCACCCCCTGTCATTCGCTGGGCGCGTGCAGCCTTCGACACTAGCGGAGGACGCATCTTGTCCCTGGTGTTCAGCGGAGGGCCTGTGCGGGGTGTGGCAGTGTCGTGCTGGAGGGCCCACTGGTAGCGATGTGGGCTTCCTCGCGTCGCCTCGCGTCGCCTCGCCTCGCCTCGCCTCTCCTCACACCAGGTGTCTGCGTAGTTTGCAGTGCATTCGCACCATTCCCATCCCTGTCCCTGTCCCCGTCCCGACTTGTCCCGACTTTGCTCGACTGCCGCTCGCTGCCGCTCGGGTCGTGGTCCATATGACAGCGCAAGCACGACAAACGTCTGCGGGACGAGACGAGACGAGACGAGACGAGACGACTAAGGAATAAATTCGTGGTTACAAATCAAATTTGGAACTCTACACTCCTACACAACATTAGGCGGTGACGTATTTCAGAAATCACCTGCCGATTCGTACTGTTTTGTCGTTTTCAAAGTCTTCTTGGCAAACTTGGTTAGCACATTCTCCCTCAAACTGAGTTAATTACTGCATTTTCGTACCATTACAGTAGTTTAAAAGGCTTAAAGAAGCATCTTTGTCACAACAGAAAGGTAGTTTGAAAATTGGGCTGGCGACATAACAAAAAAAAAAAACAGGAAGGGAGCCAGCAGCACCCGGGTTTCCCAGGCGGTCACCCATCCAAGTACTAGCCGGGCCCGATGATGCTTAACTTCGGTGATCGGACGAGAACCGGTGTATTCATCATGGTTTGGCCGTTGGCGCTCATCTAATGTAGGAGCACGGCAGAATTCGCGTTCGGCTTTTCTCCCAACACACAAAATGTTAGTTTTCGGCCGCATTTGACGAAAGCGCTTCCTTCCGCAACCGCCAGTTCCTCGAGGACGGCGCGGGGAGGCACGCCCAGGGTCCCAGCAGAGTGACGGCCGAATTGGCGGGCGCACCGCCGCGTGTGTTAGACGCACTGCTGCTCGTTGCACCCCCTGTCATTCGCTGGGCGCGTGCAGCCTTCGACACTAGCGGAGGACGCATCTTGTCCCTGGTGTTCAGCGGAGGGCCTGTGCGGGGTGTGGCAGTGTCGTGCTGGAGGGCCCACTGGTAGCGATGTGGGCTTCCTCGCCTCGCCACGCCTCGCCTCGCCTCGCCTCACACCAGGTGTCTGCGTAGTTTGCAGTGCATTCGCACCATTCCTATCCCTGTCCCTGTCCCCGTCCCGACTTGTCCCGACTTTGCTCGACTGCCGCTCGCTGCCGCTCGGGTCGTAGTCCATATGACAGCGCAAGCACGACAAACGTCTGCGGGACGAGACGAGACGAGACGACTAAGGAATAAATTCGTGGTTACAAATCAAATTTGGAACTCTACACTCCTACACAACAATAGGCGGTGACGTATTTCAGAAATCACCTGCCGATTCGTACTGTTTTGTCGTTTTCAAAGTCTTCTTGGCAAACTTGGTTAGCACATTCTCCCTCAAACTGAGTTAATTACTGCATTTTCGTACCATTACAGTAGTTTAAAAGGCTTAAAGAAGCATCTTTGTCACAACAGAAAGGTAGTTTGAAAATTGGGCTGGCGACATAACAAAAAAAAAAAACAGGAAGGGAGCCAGCAGCACCCGGGTTTCCCAGGCGGTCACCCATCCAAGTACTAGCCGGGCCCGATGATGCTTAACTTCGGTGATCGGACGAGAACCGGTGTATTCATCATGGTTTGGCCGTTGGCGCTCATCTAATGTAGGAGCACGGCAGAATTCGCGTTCGGCTTTTCTCCCAACACACAAAATGTTAGTTTTCGGCCGCATTTGACGAAAGCGCTTCCTTCCGCAACCGCCAGTTCCTCGAGGACGGCGCGGGGAGGCACGCCCAGCGTCCCAGCAGAGTGACGGCCGAATTGGCGGGCGCACCGCCGCGTGTGTTAGACGCACTGCTGCTCGTTGCACCCCCTGTCATTCGCTGGGCGCGTGCAGCCTTCGACACTAGCGGAGGACGCATCTTGTCCCTGGTGTTCAGCGGAGGGCCTGTGCGGGGTGTGGCAGTGTCGTGCTGGAGGGCCCACTGGTAGCGATGTGGGCTTCCTCGCCTCGCCACGCCTCGCCTCGCCTCGCCTCACACCAGGTGTCTGCGTAGTTTGCAGTGCATTCGCACCATTCCTATCCCTGTCCCTGTCCCCGTCCCGACTTGTCCCGACTTTGCTCGACTGCCGCTCGCTGCCGCTCGGGTCGTGGTCCATATGACAGCGCAAGCACGACAAACGTCTGCGGGACGAGACGAGACGAGACGAGACGACTAAGGAATAAATTCGTGGTTACAAATCAAATTTGGAACTCAACACACCTACACATCAATAGGCGGTGACGTATTTCAGAAATCACCTGCCGATTCGTACTATTTTGTCGTTTTCAAAGTCTTCTTGGCAAACTTGGTTAGCACATTCTCCCTCAAACTGAGTTAATTACTGCATTTTCGTTCCATTACAGTAGTTTAAAAGGCTTAAGGAAGCATCTTTGTCACAACAGAAAGGTAGTTTGATAATTGGGCTGGCGACATAACAAAAAAAAAAAACAGTAAGGGAGCCAACAGCACCCGGGTTTCCCAGGCGGTCACCCATCCAAGTACTAGCAGGGCCCGATGATGCTTAACTTCGGTGATCGGACGAGAACCGGTGTATTCATCATGGTATGGCCGTTGGCGCTCATCTAATGTAGGAGCACGGCAGAATTCGCGTTCGGCTTTTCTCCCAACACACAAAATGTTAGTTTTCGGCCGCATTTGACGAAAGCGCTTCCTTCCGCAACCGCCAGTTGCTCGAGGACGGCGCGGGGAGGCGCGCCCGGCGTCCCAGCAGAGTGACGGCCGAATTGGCGGGCGCACCGCCGCGTGTGTGAGACGCACTGCTGCTCGTTGCACCCCCTGTCATTCGCTGGGCGCGTGCAGCCTTAGACACTAGCGGAGGACGCATCTTGTCCCTGGTGTTCAGCGGAGGGCCTGTGCGGGGTGTGGCAGTGTCGTGCTGGAGGGCCCACTGGTAGCGATGTGGGCTTCCTCGCCTCGCCTCGCCTCGCCTCGCCTCACACCAGGTGTCTGCGTAAGTTTGCAGTGCATTCGCACCATTCCTATCCCTGTCCCTGTCCCCGTCCCGACTTGTCCCGACTTTGCTCGACTGCCGCTCGCTGCCGCTCGGGTCGTAGTCCATATGACAGCGCAAGCACGACAAACGTCTGCGGGACGAGACGAGACGAGACGACTAAGGAATAAATTCGTGGTTACAAATCAAATTTGGAACTCTACACTCCTACACAACAATAGGCGGTGACGTATTTCAGAAATCACCTGCCGATTCGTACTGTTTTGTCGTTTTCAAAGTCTTCTTGGCAAACTTGGTTAGCACATTCTCCCTCAAACTGAGTTAATTACTGCATTTTCGTACCATTACAGTAGTTTAAAAGGCTTAAGGAAGCATCTTTGTCACAACAGAAAGGTAGTTTGAAAATTGGGCTGGCGACATTACAAAAAAAAAAAAAACAGGAAGGGAGCCAACAGCACCCGGGTTTCCCAGGCGGTCACCCATCCAAGTACTAGCCGGGCCCGATGATGCTTAACTTCGGTGATCGGACGAAAACCGGTGTATTCATCATGGTATGGCCGTTGGCGCTCATCTAATGTAGGAGCACGGCAGAATTCGCGTTCGGCTTTTCTCCCAACACACAAAATGTTAGTTTTCGGCCGCATTTGACGAAAGCGCTTCCTTCCGCAACCGCCAGTTCCTCGAGGACGGCGCGGGGAGGCGCGCCCGGCGTCCCAGCAGAGTGACGGCCGAATTGGCGGGCGCACCGCCGCGTGTGTGAGACGCACTGCTGCTCGTTGCACCCCCTGTCATTCGCTGGGCGCGTGCAGCCTTCGACACTAGCGGAGGACGCATCTTGTCCCTGGTGTTCAGCGGAGGGCCTGTGCGGGGTGTGGCAGTGTCGTGCTGGAGGGCCCACTGGTAGCGATGTGGGCTTCCTCGCGTCGCCTCGCGTCGCCTCGCCTCGCCTCGCCTCTCCTCACACCAGGTGTCTGCGTAGTTTGCAGTGCATTCGCACCATTCCCATCCCTGTCCCTGTCCCCGTCCCGACTTGTCCCGACTTTGCTCGACTGCCGCTCGCTGCCGCTCGGGTCGTGGTCCATATGACAGCGCAAGCACGACAAACGTCTGCGGGACGAGACGAGACGAGACGAGACGAGACGACTAAGGAATAAATTCGTGGTTACAAATCAAATTTGGAACTCTACACTCCTACACAACATTAGGCGGTGACGTATTTCAGAAATCACCTGCCGATTCGTACTGTTTTGTCGTTTTCAAAGTCTTCTTGGCAAACTTGGTTAGCACATTCTCCCTCAAACTGAGTTAATTACTGCATTTTCGTACCATTACAGTAGTTTAAAAGGCTTAAAGAAGCATCTTTGTCACAACAGAAAGGTAGTTTGAAAATTGGGCTGGCGACATAACAAAAAAAAAAAACAGGAAGGGAGCCAGCAGCACCCGGGTTTCCCAGGCGGTCACCCATCCAAGTACTAGCCGGGCCCGATGATGCTTAACTTCGGTGATCGGACGAGAACCGGTGTATTCATCATGGTTTGGCCGTTGGCGCTCATCTAATGTAGGAGCACGGCAGAATTCGCGTTCGGCTTTTCTCCCAACACACAAAATGTTAGTTTTCGGCCGCATTTGACGAAAGCGCTTCCTTCCGCAACCGCCAGTTCCTCGAGGACGGCGCGGGGAGGCACGCCCAGGGTCCCAGCAGAGTGACGGCCGAATTGGCGGGCGCACCGCCGCGTGTGTTAGACGCACTGCTGCTCGTTGCACCCCCTGTCATTCGCTGGGCGCGTGCAGCCTTCGACACTAGCGGAGGACGCATCTTGTCCCTGGTGTTCAGCGGAGGGCCTGTGCGGGGTGTGGCAGTGTCGTGCTGGAGGGCCCACTGGTAGCGATGTGGGCTTCCTCGCCTCGCCACGCCTCGCCTCGCCTCGCCTCACACCAGGTGTCTGCGTAGTTTGCAGTGCATTCGCACCATTCCTATCCCTGTCCCTGTCCCCGTCCCGACTTGTCCCGACTTTGCTCGACTGCCGCTCGCTGCCGCTCGGGTCGTGGTCCATATGACAGCGCAAGCACGACAAACGTCTGCGGGACGAGACGAGACGAGACGAGACGACTAAGGAATAAATTCGTGGTTACAAATCAAATTTGGAACTCAACACACCTACACATCAATAGGCGGTGACGTATTTCAGAAATCACCTGCCGATTCGTACTATTTTGTCGTTTTCAAAGTCTTCTTGGCAAACTTGGTTAGCACATTCTCCCTCAAACTGAGTTAATTACTGCATTTTCGTTCCATTACAGTAGTTTAAAAGGCTTAAGGAAGCATCTTTGTCACAACAGAAAGGTAGTTTGATAATTGGGCTGGCGACATAACAAAAAAAAAAACAGTAAGGGAGCCAACAGCACCCGGGTTTCCCAGGCGGTCACCCATCCAAGTACTAGCAGGGCCCGATGATGCTTAACTTCGGAGATCGGACGAGAACCGGTGTATTCATCATGGTATGGCCGTTGGCGCTCATCTAATGTAGGAGCACGGCAGAATTCGCGTTCGGCTTTTCTCCCAACACACAAAATGTTAGTTTTCGGCCGCATTTGACGAAAGCGCTTCCTTCCGCAACCGCCAGTTGCTCGAGGACGGCGCGGGGAGGCGCGCCCGGCGTCCCAGCAGAGTGACGGCCGAATTGGCGGGCGCACCGCCGCGTGTGTGAGACGCACTGCTGCTCGTTGCACCCCCTGTCATTCGCTGGGCGCGTGCAGCCTTAGACACTAGCGGAGGACGCATCTTGTCCCTGGTGTTCAGCGGAGGGCCTGTGCGGGGTGTGGCAGTGTCGTGCTGGAGGGCCCACTGGTAGCGATGTGGGCTTCCTCGCCTCGCCTCGCCTCGCCTCGCCTCACACCAGGTGTCTGCGTAAGTTTGCAGTGCATTCGCACCATTCCTATCCCTGTCCCTGTCCCCGTCCCGACTTGTCCCGACTTTGCTCGACTGCCGCTCGCTGCCGCTCGGGTCGTAGTCCATATGACAGCGCAAGCACGACAAACGTCTGCGGGACGAGACGAGACGAGACGACTAAGGAATAAATTCGTGGTTACAAATCAAATTTGGAACTCTACACTCCTACACAACAATAGGCGGTGACGTATTTCAGAAATCACCTGCCGATTCGTACTGTTTTGTCGTTT
Organism: Schistocerca cancellata; assembly: GCF_023864275.1. Classification (NCBI taxonomy): domain Eukaryota; kingdom Metazoa; phylum Arthropoda; class Insecta; order Orthoptera; family Acrididae; genus Schistocerca; species Schistocerca cancellata. The sequence goes on from NW_026046867.1 coordinate 37,891, forward strand.
TCAAAGTCTTCTTGGCAAACTTGGTTAGCACATTCTCCCTCAAACTGAGTTAATTACTGCATTTTCGTACCATTACAGTAGTTTAAAAGGCTTAAGGAAGCATCTTTGTCACAACAGAAAGGTAGTTTGAAAATTGGGCTGGCGACATTACAAAAAAAAAAAAAACAGGAAGGGAGCCAACAGCACCCGGGTTTCCCAGGCGGTCACCCATCCAAGTACTAGCCGGGCCCGATGATGCTTAACTTCGGTGATCGGACGAAAACCGGTGTATTCATCATGGTATGGCCGTTGGCGCTCATCTAATGTAGGAGCACGGCAGAATTCGCGTTCGGCTTTTCTCCCAACACACAAAATGTTAGTTTTCGGCCGCATTTGACGAAAGCGCTTCCTTCCGCAACCGCCAGTTCCTCGAGGACGGCGCGGGGAGGCGCGCCCGGCGTCCCAGCAGAGTGACGGCCGAATTGGCGGGCGCACCGCCGCGTGTGTGAGACGCACTGCTGCTCGTTGCACCCCCTGTCATTCGCTGGGCGCGTGCAGCCTTCGACACTAGCGGAGGACGCATCTTGTCCCTGGTGTTCAGCGGAGGGCCTGTGCGGGGTGTGGCAGTGTCGTGCTGGAGGGCCCACTGGTAGCGATGTGGGCTTCCTCGCGTCGCCTCGCGTCGCCTCGCCTCGCCTCGCCTCTCCTCACACCAGGTGTCTGCGTAGTTTGCAGTGCATTCGCACCATTCCCATCCCTGTCCCTGTCCCCGTCCCGACTTGTCCCGACTTTGCTCGACTGCCGCTCGCTGCCGCTCGGGTCGTGGTCCATATGACAGCGCAAGCACGACAAACGTCTGCGGGACGAGACGAGACGAGACGAGACGAGACGACTAAGGAATAAATTCGTGGTTACAAATCAAATTTGGAACTCTACACTCCTACACAACATTAGGCGGTGACGTATTTCAGAAATCACCTGCCGATTCGTACTGTTTTGTCGTTTTCAAAGTCTTCTTGGCAAACTTGGTTAGCACATTCTCCCTCAAACTGAGTTAATTACTGCATTTTCGTACCATTACAGTAGTTTAAAAGGCTTAAAGAAGCATCTTTGTCACAACAGAAAGGTAGTTTCAAAATTGGGCTGGCGACATAACAAAAAAAAAAACAGGAAGGGAGCCAGCAGCACCCGGGTTTCCCAGGCGGTCACCCATCCAAGTACTAGCCGGGCCCGATGATGCTTAACTTCGGTGATCGGACGAGAACCGGTGTATTCATCATGGTTTGGCCGTTGGCGCTCATCTAATGTAGGAGCACGGCAGAATTCGCGTTCGGCTTTTCTCCCAACACACAAAATGTTAGTTTTCGGCCGCATTTGACGAAAGCGCTTCCTTCCGCAACCGCCAGTTCCTCGAGGACGGCGCGGGGAGGCACGCCCAGCGTCCCAGCAGAGTGACGGCCGAATTGGCGGGCGCACCGCCGCGTGTGTTAGACGCACTGCTGCTCGTTGCACCCCCTGTCATTCGCTGGGCGCGTGCAGCCTTCGACACTAGCGGAGGACGCATCTTGTCCCTGGTGTTCAGCGGAGGGCCTGTGCGGGGTGTGGCAGTGTCGTGCTGGAGGGCCCACTGGTAGCGATGTGGGCTTCCTCGCCTCGCCACGCCTCGCCTCGCCTCGCCTCACACCAGGTGTCTGCGTAGTTTGCAGTGCATTCGCACCATTCCTATCCCTGTCCCTGTCCCCGTCCCGACTTGTCCCGACTTTGCTCGACTGCCGCTCGCTGCCGCTCGGGTCGTGGTCCATATGACAGCGCAAGCACGACAAACGTCTGCGGGACGAGACGAGACGAGACGAGACGACTAAGGAATAAATTCGTGGTTACAAATCAAATTTGGAACTCAACACACCTACACATCAATAGGCGGTGACGTATTTCAGAAATCACCTGCCGATTCGTACTATTTTGTCGTTTTCAAAGTCTTCTTGGCAAACTTGGTTAGCACATTCTCCCTCAAACTGAGTTAATTACTGCATTTTCGTTCCATTACAGTAGTTTAAAAGGCTTAAGGAAGCATCTTTGTCACAACAGAAAGGTAGTTTGATAATTGGGCTGGCGACATAACAAAAAAAAAAACAGTAAGGGAGCCAACAGCACCCGGGTTTCCCAGGCGGTCACCCATCCAAGTACTAGCAGGGCCCGATGATGCTTAACTTCGGAGATCGGACGAGAACCGGTGTATTCATCATGGTATGGCCGTTGGCGCTCATCTAATGTAGGAGCACGGCAGAATTCGCGTTCGGCTTTTCTCCCAACACACAAAATGTTAGTTTTCGGCCGCATTTGACGAAAGCGCTTCCTTCCGCAACCGCCAGTTGCTCGAGGACGGCGCGGGGAGGCGCGCCCGGCGTCCCAGCAGAGTGACGGCCGAATTGGCGGGCGCACCGCCGCGTGTGTGAGACGCACTGCTGCTCGTTGCACCCCCTGTCATTCGCTGGGCGCGTGCAGCCTTAGACACTAGCGGAGGACGCATCTTGTCCCTGGTGTTCAGCGGAGGGCCTGTGCGGGGTGTGGCAGTGTCGTGCTGGAGGGCCCACTGGTAGCGATGTGGGCTTCCTCGCCTCGCCTCGCCTCGCCTCGCCTCACACCAGGTGTCTGCGTAAGTTTGCAGTGCATTCGCACCATTCCTATCCCTGTCCCTGTCCCCGTCCCGACTTGTCCCGACTTTGCTCGACTGCCGCTCGCTGCCGCTCGGGTCGTAGTCCATATGACAGCGCAAGCACGACAAACGTCTGCGGGACGAGACGAGACGAGACGACTAAGGAATAAATTCGTGGTTACAAATCAAATTTGGAACTCTACACTCCTACACAACAATAGGCGGTGACGTATTTCAGAAATCACCTGCCGATTCGTACTGTTTTGTCGTTTTCAAAGTCTTCTTGGCAAACTTGGTTAGCACATTCTCCCTCAAACTGAGTTAATTACTGCATTTTCGTACCATTACAGTAGTTTAAAAGGCTTAAGGAAGCATCTTTGTCACAACAGAAAGGTAGTTTGAAAATTGGGCTGGCGACATTACAAAAAAAAAAAAAACAGGAAGGGAGCCAACAGCACCCGGGTTTCCCAGGCGGTCACCCATCCAAGTACTAGCCGGGCCCGATGATGCTTCACTTCGGTGATCGGACGAAAACCGGTGTATTCATCATGGTATGGCCGTTGGCGCTCATCTAATGTAGGAGCACGGCAGAATTCGCGTTCGGCTTTTCTCCCAACACACAAAATGTTAGTTTTCGGCCGCATTTGACGAAAGCGCTTCCTTCCGCAACCGCCAGTTCCTCGAGGACGGCGCGGGGAGGCGCGCCCGGCGTCCCAGCAGAGTGACGGCCGAATTGGCGGGCGCACCGCCGCGTGTGTGAGACGCACTGCTGCTCGTTGCACCCCCTGTCATTCGCTGGGCGCGTGCAGCCTTCGACACTAGCGGAGGACGCATCTTGTCCCTGGTGTTCAGCGGAGGGCCTGTGCGGGGTGTGGCAGTGTCGTGCTGGAGGGCCCACTGGTAGCGATGTGGGCTTCCTCGCGTCGCCTCGCGTCGCCTCGCCTCGCCTCGCCTCTCCTCACACCAGGTGTCTGCGTAGTTTGCAGTGCATTCGCACCATTCCCATCCCTGTCCCTGTCCCCGTCCCGACTTGTCCCGACTTTGCTCGACTGCCGCTCGCTGCCGCTCGGGTCGTAGTCCATATGACAGCGCAAGCACGACAAACGTCTGCGGGACGAGACGAGACGAGACGACTAAGGAATAAATTCGTGGTTACAAATCAAATTTGGAACTCTACACTCCTACACAACAATAGGCGGTGACGTATTTCAGAAATCACCTGCCGATTCGTACTGTTTTGTCGTTTTCAAAGTCTTCTTGGCAAACTTGGTTAGCACATTCTCCCTCAAACTGAGTTAATTACTGCATTTTCGTACCATTACAGTAGTTTAAAAGGCTTAAGGAAGCATCTTTGTCACAACAGAAAGGTAGTTTGAAAATTGGGCTGGCGACATTACAAAAAAAAAAAAAACAGGAAGGGAGCCAACAGCACCCGGGTTTCCCAGGCGGTCACCCATCCAAGTACTAGCCGGGCCCGATGATGCTTAACTTCGGTGATCGGACGAAAACCGGTGTATTCATCATGGTATGGCCGTTGGCGCTCATCTAATGTAGGAGCACGGCAGAATTCGCGTTCGGCTTTTCTCCCAACACACAAAATGTTAGTTTTCGGCCGCATTTGACGAAAGCGCTTCCTTCCGCAACCGCCAGTTCCTCGAGGACGGCGCGGGGAGGCGCGCCCGGCGTCCCAGCAGAGTGACGGCCGAATTGGCGGGCGCACCGCCGCGTGTGTGAGACGCACTGCTGCTCGTTGCACCCCCTGTCATTCGCTGGGCGCGTGCAGCCTTCGACACTAGCGGAGGACGCATCTTGTCCCTGGTGTTCAGCGGAGGGCCTGTGCGGGGTGTGGCAGTGTCGTGCTGGAGGGCCCACTGGTAGCGATGTGGGCTTCCTCGCGTCGCCTCGCGTCGCCTCGCCTCGCCTCGCCTCTCCTCACACCAGGTGTCTGCGTAGTTTGCAGTGCATTCGCACCATTCCCATCCCTGTCCCTGTCCCCGTCCCGACTTGTCCCGACTTTGCTCGACTGCCGCTCGCTGCCGCTCGGGTCGTGGTCCATATGACAGCGCAAGCACGACAAACGTCTGCGGGACGAGACGAGACGAGACGAGACGAGACGACTAAGGAATAAATTCGTGGTTACAAATCAAATTTGGAACTCTACACTCCTACACAACATTAGGCGGTGACGTATTTCAGAAATCACCTGCCGATTCGTACTGTTTTGTCGTTTTCAAAGTCTTCTTGGCAAACTTGGTTAGCACATTCTCCCTCAAACTGAGTTAATTACTGCATTTTCGTACCATTACAGTAGTTTAAAAGGCTTAAAGAAGCATCTTTGTCACAACAGAAAGGTAGTTTGAAAATTGGGCTGGCGACATAACAAAAAAAAAAACAGGAAGGGAGCCAGCAGCACCCGGGTTTCCCAGGCGGTCACCCATCCAAGTACTAGCCGGGCCCGATGATGCTTAACTTCGGTGATCGGACGAGAACCGGTGTATTCATCATGGTTTGGCCGTTGGCGCTCATCTAATGTAGGAGCACGGCAGAATTCGCGTTCGGCTTTTCTCCCAACACACAAAATGTTAGTTTTCGGCCGCATTTGACGAAAGCGCTTCCTTCCGCAACCGCCAGTTCCTCGAGGACGGCGCGGGGAGGCACGCCCAGCGTCCCAGCAGAGTGACGGCCGAATTGGCGGGCGCACCGCCGCGTGTGTTAGACGCACTGCTGCTCGTTGCACCCCCTGTCATTCGCTGGGCGCGTGCAGCCTTCGACACTAGCGGAGGACGCATCTTGTCCCTGGTGTTCAGCGGAGGGCCTGTGCGGGGTGTGGCAGTGTCGTGCTGGAGGGCCCACTGGTAGCGATGTGGGCTTCCTCGCCTCGCCACGCCTCGCCTCGCCTCGCCTCACACCAGGTGTCTGCGTAGTTTGCAGTGCATTCGCACCATTCCTATCCCTGTCCCTGTCCCCGTCCCGACTTGTCCCGACTTTGCTCGACTGCCGCTCGCTGCCGCTCGGGTCGTGGTCCATATGACAGCGCAAGCACGACAAACGTCTGCGGGACGAGACGAGACGAGACGAGACGACTAAGGAATAAATTCGTGGTTACAAATCAAATTTGGAACTCAACACACCTACACATCAATAGGCGGTGACGTATTTCAGAAATCACCTGCCGATTCGTACTATTTTGTCGTTTTCAAAGTCTTCTTGGCAAACTTGGTTAGCACATTCTCCCTCAAACTGAGTTAATTACTGCATTTTCGTTCCATTACAGTAGTTTAAAAGGCTTAAGGAAGCATCTTTGTCACAACAGAAAGGTAGTTTGATAATTGGGCTGGCGACATAACAAAAAAAAAAACAGTAAGGGAGCCAACAGCACCCGGGTTTCCCAGGCGGTCACCCATCCAAGTACTAGCAGGGCCCGATGATGCTTAACTTCGGAGATCGGACGAGAACCGGTGTATTCATCATGGTATGGCCGTTGGCGCTCATCTAATGTAGGAGCACGGCAGAATTCGCGTTCGGCTTTTCTCCCAACACACAAAATGTTAGTTTTCGGCCGCATTTGACGAAAGCGCTTCCTTCCGCAACCGCCAGTTGCTCGAGGACGGCGCGGGGAGGCGCGCCCGGCGTCCCAGCAGAGTGACGGCCGAATTGGCGGGCGCACCGCCGCGTGTGTGAGACGCACTGCTGCTCGTTGCACCCCCTGTCATTCGCTGGGCGCGTGCAGCCTTAGACACTAGCGGAGGACGCATCTTGTCCCTGGTGTTCAGCGGAGGGCCTGTGCGGGGTGTGGCAGTGTCGTGCTGGAGGGCCCACTGGTAGCGATGTGGGCTTCCTCGCCTCGCCTCGCCTCGCCTCGCCTCACACCAGGTGTCTGCGTAAGTTTGCAGTGCATTCGCACCATTCCTATCCCTGTCCCTGTCCCCGTCCCGACTTGTCCCGACTTTGCTCGACTGCCGCTCGCTGCCGCTCGGGTCGTAGTCCATATGACAGCGCAAGCACGACAAACGTCTGCGGGACGAGACGAGACGAGACGACTAAGGAATAAATTCGTGGTTACAAATCAAATTTGGAACTCTACACTCCTACACAACAATAGGCGGTGACGTATTTCAGAAATCACCTGCCGATTCGTACTGTTTTGTCGTTTTCAAAGTCTTCTTGGCAAACTTGGTTAGCACATTCTCCCTCAAACTGAGTTAATTACTGCATTTTCGTACCATTACAGTAGTTTAAAAGGCTTAAGGAAGCATCTTTGTCACAACAGAAAGGTAGTTTGAAAATTGGGCTGGCGACATTACAAAAAAAAAAAAAAACAGGAAGGGAGCCAACAGCACCCGGGTTTCCCAGGCGGTCACCCATCCAAGTACTAGCCGGGCCCGATGATGCTTCACTTCGGTGATCGGACGAAAACCGGTGTATTCATCATGGTATGGCCGTTGGCGCTCATCTAATGTAGGAGCACGGCAGAATTCGCGTTCGGCTTTTCTCCCAACACACAAAATGTTAGTTTTCGGCCGCATTTGACGAAAGCGCTTCCTTCCGCAACCGCCAGTTCCTCGAGGACGGCGCGGGGAGGCGCGCCCGGCGTCCCAGCAGAGTGACGGCCGAATTGGCGGGCGCACCGCCGCGTGTGTGAGACGCACTGCTGCTCGTTGCACCCCCTGTCATTCGCTGGGCGCGTGCAGCCTTCGACACTAGCGGAGGACGCATCTTGTCCCTGGTGTTCAGCGGAGGGCCTGTGCGGGGTGTGGCAGTGTCGTGCTGGAGGGCCCACTGGTAGCGATGTGGGCTTCCTCGCGTCGCCTCGCGTCGCCTCGCCTCGCCTCGCCTCTCCTCACACCAGGTGTCTGCGTAGTTTGCAGTGCATTCGCACCATTCCCATCCCTGTCCCTGTCCCCGTCCCGACTTGTCCCGACTTTGCTCGACTGCCGCTCGCTGCCGCTCGGGTCGTGGTCCATATGACAGCGCAAGCACGACAAACGTCTGCGGGACGAGACGAGACGAGACGAGACGAGACGACTAAGGAATAAATTCGTGGTTACAAATCAAATTTGGAACTCTACACTCCTACACAACATTAGGCGGTGACGTATTTCAGAAATCACCTGCCGATTCGTACTGTTTTGTCGTTTTCAAAGTCTTCTTGGCAAACTTGGTTAGCACATTCTCCCTCAAACTGAGTTAATTACTGCATTTTCGTACCATTACAGTAGTTTAAAAGGCTTAAAGAAGCATCTTTGTCACAACAGAAAGGTAGTTTGAAAATTGGGCTGGCGACATAACAAAAAAAAAAAACAGGAAGGGAGCCAGCAGCACCCGGGTTTCCCAGGCGGTCACCCATCCAAGTACTAGCCGGGCCCGATGATGCTTAACTTCGGTGATCGGACGAGAACCGGTGTATTCATCATGGTTTGGCCGTTGGCGCTCATCTAATGTAGGAGCACGGCAGAATTCGCGTTCGGCTTTTCTCCCAACACACAAAATGTTAGTTTTCGGCCGCATTTGACGAAAGCGCTTCCTTCCGCAACCGCCAGTTCCTCGAGGACGGCGCGGGGAGGCACGCCCAGGGTCCCAGCAGAGTGACGGCCGAATTGGCGGGCGCACCGCCGCGTGTGTTAGACGCACTGCTGCTCGTTGCACCCCCTGTCATTCGCTGGGCGCGTGCAGCCTTCGACACTAGCGGAGGACGCATCTTGTCCCTGGTGTTCAGCGGAGGGCCTGTGCGGGGTGTGGCAGTGTCGTGCTGGAGGGCCCACTGGTAGCGATGTGGGCTTCCTCGCCTCGCCACGCCTCGCCTCGCCTCGCCTCACACCAGGTGTCTGCGTAGTTTGCAGTGCATTCGCACCATTCCTATCCCTGTCCCTGTCCCCGTCCCGACTTGTCCCGACTTTGCTCGACTGCCGCTCGCTGCCGCTCGGGTCGTAGTCCATATGACAGCGCAAGCACGACAAACGTCTGCGGGACGAGACGAGACGAGACGACTAAGGAATAAATTCGTGGTTACAAATCAAATTTGGAACTCTACACTCCTACACAACAATAGGCGGTGACGTATTTCAGAAATCACCTGACGATTCGTACTGTTTTGTCGTTTTCAAAGTCTTCTTGGCAAACTTGGTTAGCACATTCTCCCTCAAACTGAGTTAATTACTGCATTTTCGTACCATTACAGTAGTTTAAAAGGCTTAAGGAAGCATCTTTGTCACAACAGAAAGGTAGTTTGAAAATTGGGCTGGCGACATTACAAAAAAAAAAAAAACAGGAAGGGAGCCAACAGCACCCGGGTTTCCCAGGCGGTCACCCATCCAAGTACTAGCCGGGCCCGATGATGCTTCACTTCGGTGATCGGACGAAAACCGGTGTATTCATCATGGTATGGCCGTTGGCGCTCATCTAATGTAGGAGCACGGCAGAATTCGCGTTCGGCTTTTCTCCCAACACACAAAATGTTAGTTTTCGGCCGCATTTGACGAAAGCGCTTCCTTCCGCAACCGCCAGTTGCTCGAGGACGGCGCGGGGAGGCGCGCCCGGCGTCCCAGCAGAGTGACGGCCGAATTGGCGGGCGCACCGCCGCGTGTGTGAGACGCACTGCTGCTCGTTGCACCCCCTGTCATTCGCTGGGCGCGTGCAGCCTTAGACACTAGCGGAGGACGCATCTTGTCCCTGGTGTTCAGCGGAGGGCCTGTGCGGGGTGTGGCAGTGTCGTGCTGGAGGGCCCACTGGTAGCGATGTGGGCTTCCTCGCGTCGCCTCGCGTCGCCTCGCCTCGCCTCGCCTCTCCTCACACCAGGTGTCTGCGTAGTTTGCAGTGCATTCGCACCATTCCCATCCCTGTCCCTGTCCCCGTCCCGACTTGTCCCGACTTTGCTCGACTGCCGCTCGCTGCCGCTCGGGTCGTGGTCCATATGACAGCGCAAGCACGACAAACGTCTGCGGGACGAGACGAGACGAGACGAGACGAGACGACTAAGGAATAAATTCGTGGTTACAAATCAAATTTGGAACTCTACACTCCTACACAACATTAGGCGGTGACGTATTTCAGAAATCACCTGCCGATTCGTACTGTTTTGTCGTTTTCAAAGTCTTCTTGGCAAACTTGGTTAGCACATTCTCCCTCAAACTGAGTTAATTACTGCATTTTCGTACCATTACAGTAGTTTAAAAGGCTTAAAGAAGCATCTTTGTCACAACAGAAAGGTAGTTTGAAAATTGGGCTGGCGACATAACAAAAAAAAAAAACAGGAAGGGAGCCAGCAGCACCCGGGTTTCCCAGGCGGTCACCCATCCAAGTACTAGCCGGGCCCGATGATGCTTAACTTCGGTGATCGGACGAGAACCGGTGTATTCATCATGGTTTGGCCGTTGGCGCTCATCTAATGTAGGAGCACGGCAGAATTCGCGTTCGGCTTTTCTCCCAACACACAAAATGTTAGTTTTCGGCCGCATTTGACGAAAGCGCTTCCTTCCGCAACCGCCAGTTCCTCGAGGACGGCGCGGGGAGGCACGCCCAGGGTCCCAGCAGAGTGACGGCCGAATTGGCGGGCGCACCGCCGCGTGTGTTAGACGCACTGCTGCTCGTTGCACCCCCTGTCATTCGCTGGGCGCGTGCAGCCTTCGACACTAGCGGAGGACGCATCTTGTCCCTGGTGTTCAGCGGAGGGCCTGTGCGGGGTGTGGCAGTGTCGTGCTGGAGGGCCCACTGGTAGCGATGTGGGCTTCCTCGCCTCGCCACGCCTCGCCTCGCCTCGCCTCACACCAGGTGTCTGCGTAGTTTGCAGTGCATTCGCACCATTCCTATCCCTGTCCCTGTCCCCGTCCCGACTTGTCCCGACTTTGCTCGACTGCCGCTCGCTGCCGCTCGGGTCGTGGTCCATATGACAGCGCAAGCACGACAAACGTCTGCGGGACGAGACGAGACGAGACGAGACGACTAAGGAATAAATTCGTGGTTACAAATCAAATTTGGAACTCAACACACCTACACATCAATAGGCGGTGACGTATTTCAGAAATCACCTGCCGATTCGTACTATTTTGTCGTTTTCAAAGTCTTCTTGGCAAACTTGGTTAGCACATTCTCCCTCAAACTGAGTTAATTACTGCATTTTCGTTCCATTACAGTAGTTTAAAAGGCTTAAGGAAGCATCTTTGTCACAACAGAAAGGTAGTTTGATAATTGGGCTGGCGACATAACAAAAAAAAAAACAGTAAGGGAGCCAACAGCACCCGGGTTTCCCAGGCGGTCACCCATCCAAGTACTAGCAGGGCCCGATGATGCTTAACTTCGGTGATCGGACGAGAACCGGTGTATTCATCATGGTATGGCCGTTGGCGCTCATCTAATGTAGGAGCACGGCAGAATTCGCGTTCGGCTTTTCTCCCAACACACAAAATGTTAGTTTTCGGCCGCATTTGACGAAAGCGCTTCCTTCCGCAACCGCCAGTTGCTCGAGGACGGCGCGGGGAGGCGCGCCCGGCGTCCCAGCAGAGTGACGGCCGAATTGGCGGGCGCACCGCCGCGTGTGTGAGACGCACTGCTGCTCGTTGCACCCCCTGTCATTCGCTGGGCGCGTGCAGCCTTAGACACTAGCGGAGGACGCATCTTGTCCCTGGTGTTCAGCGGAGGGCCTGTGCGGGGTGTGGCAGTGTCGTGCTGGAGGGCCCACTGGTAGCGATGTGGGCTTCCTCGCCTCGCCTCGCCTCGCCTCGCCTCACACCAGGTGTCTGCGTAAGTTTGCAGTGCATTCGCACCATTCCTATCCCTGTCCCTGTCCCCGTCCCGACTTGTCCCGACTTTGCTCGACTGCCGCTCGCTGCCGCTCGGGTCGTAGTCCATATGACAGCGCAAGCACGACAAACGTCTGCGGGACGAGACGAGACGAGACGACTAAGGAATAAATTCGTGGTTACAAATCAAATTTGGAACTCTACACTCCTACACAACAATAGGCGGTGACGTATTTCAGAAATCACCTGCCGATTCGTACTGTTTTGTCGTTTTCAAAGTCTTCTTGGCAAACTTGGTTAGCACATTCTCCCTCAAACTGAGTTAATTACTGCATTTTCGTACCATTACAGTAGTTTAAAAGGCTTAAGGAAGCATCTTTGTCACAACAGAAAGGTAGTTTGAAAATTGGGCTGGCGACATTACAAAAAAAAAAAAAACAGGAAGGGAGCCAACAGCACCCGGGTTTCCCAGGCGGTCACCCATCCAAGTACTAGCCGGGCCCGATGATGCTTCACTTCGGTGATCGGACGAAAACCGGTGTATTCATCATGGTATGGCCGTTGGCGCTCATCTAATGTAGGAGCACGGCAGAATTCGCGTTCGGCTTTTCTCCCAACACACAAAATGTTAGTTTTCGGCCGCATTTGACGAAAGCGCTTCCTTCCGCAACCGCCAGTTCCTCGAGGACGGCGCGGGGAGGCGCGCCCGGCGTCCCAGCAGAGTGACGGCCGAATTGGCGGGCGCACCGCCGCGTGTGTGAGACGCACTGCTGCTCGTTGCACCCCCTGTCATTCGCTGGGCGCGTGCAGCCTTCGACACTAGCGGAGGACGCATCTTGTCCCTGGTGTTCAGCGGAGGGCCTGTGCGGGGTGTGGCAGTGTCGTGCTGGAGGGCCCACTGGTAGCGATGTGGGCTTCCTCGCGTCGCCTCGCGTCGCCTCGCCTCGCCTCGCCTCTCCTCACACCAGGTGTCTGCGTAGTTTGCAGTGCATTCGCACCATTCCCATCCCTGTCCCTGTCCCCGTCCCGACTTGTCCCGACTTTGCTCGACTGCCGCTCGCTGCCGCTCGGGTCGTGGTCCATATGACAGCGCAAGCACGACAAACGTCTGCGGGACGAGACGAGACGAGACGAGACGAGACGACTAAGGAATAAATTCGTGGTTACAAATCAAATTTGGAACTCTACACTCCTACACAACATTAGGCGGTGACGTATTTCAGAAATCACCTGCCGATTCGTACTGTTTTGTCGTTTTCAAAGTCTTCTTGGCAAACTTGGTTAGCACATTCTCCCTCAAACTGAGTTAATTACTGCATTTTCGTACCATTACAGTAGTTTAAAAGGCTTAAAGAAGCATCTTTGTCACAACAGAAAGGTAGTTTGAAAATTGGGCTGGCGACATAACAAAAAAAAAAAACAGGAAGGGAGCCAGCAGCACCCGGGTTTCCCAGGCGGTCACCCATCCAAGTACTAGCCGGGCCCGATGATGCTTAACTTCGGTGATCGGACGAGAACCGGTGTATTCATCATGGTTTGGCCGTTGGCGCTCATCTAATGTAGGAGCACGGCAGAATTCGCGTTCGGCTTTTCTCCCAACACACAAAATGTTAGTTTTCGGCCGCATTTGACGAAAGCGCTTCCTTCCGCAACCGCCAGTTCCTCGAGGACGGCGCGGGGAGGCACGCCCAGGGTCCCAGCAGAGTGACGGCCGAATTGGCGGGCGCACCGCCGCGTGTGTTAGACGCACTGCTGCTCGTTGCACCCCCTGTCATTCGCTGGGCGCGTGCAGCCTTCGACACTAGCGGAGGACGCATCTTGTCCCTGGTGTTCAGCGGAGGGCCTGTGCGGGGTGTGGCAGTGTCGTGCTGGAGGGCCCACTGGTAGCGATGTGGGCTTCCTCGCCTCGCCACGCCTCGCCTCGCCTCGCCTCACACCAGGTGTCTGCGTAGTTTGCAGTGCATTCGCACCATTCCTATCCCTGTCCCTGTCCCCGTCCCGACTTGTCCCGACTTTGCTCGACTGCCGCTCGCTGCCGCTCGGGTCGTAGTCCATATGACAGCGCAAGCACGACAAACGTCTGCGGGACGAGACGAGACGAGACGACTAAGGAATAAATTCGTGGTTACAAATCAAATTTGGAACTCTACACTCCTACACAACAATAGGCGGTGACGTATTTCAGAAATCACCTGCCGATTCGTACTGTTTTGTCGTTTTCAAAGTCTTCTTGGCAAACTTGGTTAGCACATTCTCCCTCAAACTGAGTTAATTACTGCATTTTCGTACCATTACAGTAGTTTAAAAGGCTTAAGGAAGCATCTTTGTCACAACAGAAAGGTAGTTTGAAAATTGGGCTGGCGACATTACAAAAAAAAAAAAAACAGGAAGGGAGCCAACAGCACCCGGGTTTCCCAGGCGGTCACCCATCCAAGTACTAGCCGGGCCCGATGATGCTTCACTTCGGTGATCGGACGAAAACCGGTGTATTCATCATGGTATGGCCGTTGGCGCTCATCTAATGTAGGAGCACGGCAGAATTCGCGTTCGGCTTTTCTCCCAACACACAAAATGTTAGTTTTCGGCCGCATTTGACGAAAGCGCTTCCTTCCGCAACCGCCAGTTCCTCGAGGACGGCGCGGGGAGGCGCGCCCGGCGTCCCAGCAGAGTGACGGCCGAATTGGCGGGCGCACCGCCGCGTGTGTTAGACGCACTGCTGCTCGTTGCACCCCCTGTCATTCGCTGGGCGCGTGCAGCCTTCGACACTAGCGGAGGACGCATCTTGTCCCTGGTGTTCAGCGGAGGGCCTGTGCGGGGTGTGGCAGTGTCGTGCTGGAGGGCCCACTGGTAGCGATGTGGGCTTCCTCGCCTCGCCACGCCTCGCCTCGCCTCGCCTCACACCAGGTGTCTGCGTAGTTTGCAGTGCATTCGCACCATTCCTATCCCTGTCCCTGTCCCCGTCCCGACTTGTCCCCACTTTGCTCCACTGCCGCTCGCTGCCGCTCGGGTCGTGGTCCATATGACAGCGCAAGCACGACAAACGTCTGCGGGACGAGACGAGACGAGACGAGACGACTAAGGAATAAATTCGTGGTTACAAATCAAATTTGGAACTCAACACACCTACACATCAATAGGCGGTGACGTATTTCAGAAATCACCTGCCGATTCGTACTATTTTGTCGTTTTCAAAGTCTTCTTGGCAAACTTGGTTAGCACATTCTCCCTCAAACTGAGTTAATTACTGCATTTTCGTTCCATTACAGTAGTTTAAAAGGCTTAAGGAAGCATCTTTGTCACAACAGAAAGGTAGTTTGATAATTGGGCTGGCGACATAACAAAAAAAAAAAACAGTAAGGGAGCCAACAGCACCCGGGTTTCCCAGGCGGTCACCCATCCAAGTACTAGCAGGGCCCGATGATGCTTAACTTCGGTGATCGGACGAGAACCGGTGTATTCATCATGGTATGGCCGTTGGCGCTCATCTAATGTAGGAGCACGGCAGAATTCGCGTTCGGCTTTTCTCCCAACACACAAAATGTTAGTTTTCGGCCGCATTTGACGAAAGCGCTTCCTTCCGCAACCGCCAGTTCCTCGAGGACGGCGCGGGGAGGCGCGCCCGGCGTCCCAGCAGAGTGACGGCCGAATTGGCGGGCGCACCGCCGCGTGTGTGAGACGCACTGCTGCTCGTTGCACCCCCTGTCATTCGCTGGGCGCGTGCAGCCTTCGACACTAGCGGAGGACGCATCTTGTCCCTGGTGTTCAGCGGAGGGCCTGTGCGGGGTGTGGCAGTGTCGTGCTGGAGGGCCCACTGGTAGCGATGTGGGCTTCCTCGCCTCGCCACGCCTCGCCTCGCCTCGCCTCACACCAGGTGTCTGCGTAGTTTGCAGTGCATTCGCACCATTCCTATCCCTGTCCCTGTCCCCGTCCCGACTTGTCCCGACTTTGCTCGACTGCCGCTCGCTGCCGCTCGGGTCGTGGTCCATATGACAGCGCAAGCACGACAAACGTCTGCGGGACGAGACGAGACGAGACGAGACGACTAAGGAATAAATTCGTGGTTACAAATCAAATTTGGAACTCAACACACCTACACATCAATAGGCGGTGACGTATTTCAGAAATCACCTGCCGATTCGTACTATTTTGTCGTTTTCAAAGTCTTCTTGGCAAACTTGGTTAGCACATTCTCCCTCAAACTGAGTTAATTACTGCATTTTCGTTCCATTACAGTAGTTTAAAAGGCTTAAGGAAGCATCTTTGTCACAACAGAAAGGTAGTTTGATAATTGGGCTGGCGACATAACAAAAAAAAAAACAGTAAGGGAGCCAACAGCACCCGGGTTTCCCAGGCGGTCACCCATCCAAGTACTAGCAGGGCCCGATGATGCTTAACTTCGGTGATCGGACGAGAACCGGTGTATTCATCATGGTATGGCCGTTGGCGCTCATCTAATGTAGGAGCACGGCAGAATTCGCGTTCGGCTTTTCTCCCAACACACAAAATGTTAGTTTTCGGCCGCATTTGACGAAAGCGCTTCCTTCCGCAACCGCCAGTTGCTCGAGGACGGCGCGGGGAGGCGCGCCCGGCGTCCCAGCAGAGTGACGGCCGAATTGGCGGGCGCACCGCCGCGTGTGTGAGACGCACTGCTGCTCGTTGCACCCCCTGTCATTCGCTGGGCGCGTGCAGCCTTAGACACTAGCGGAGGACGCATCTTGTCCCTGGTGTTCAGCGGAGGGCCTGTGCGGGGTGTGGCAGTGTCGTGCTGGAGGGCCCACTGGTAGCGATGTGGGCTTCCTCGCCTCGCCTCGCCTCGCCTCGCCTCACACCAGGTGTCTGCGTAAGTTTGCAGTGCATTCGCACCATTCCTATCCCTGTCCCTGTCCCCGTCCCGACTTGTCCCGACTTTGCTCGACTGCCGCTCGCTGCCGCTCGGGTCGTAGTCCATATGACAGCGCAAGCACGACAAACGTCTGCGGGACGAGACGAGACGAGACGACTAAGGAATAAATTCGTGGTTACAAATCAAATTTGGAACTCTACACTCCTACACAACAATAGGCGGTGACGTATTTCAGAAATCACCTGCCGATTCGTACTGTTTTGTCGTTTTCAAAGTCTTCTTGGCAAACTTGGTTAGCACATTCTCCCTCAAACTGAGTTAATTACTGCATTTTCGTACCATTACAGTAGTTTAAAAGGCTTAAGGAAGCATCTTTGTCACAACAGAAAGGTAGTTTGAAAATTGGGCTGGCGACATTACAAAAAAAAAAAAAACAGGAAGGGAGCCAACAGCACCCGGGTTTCCCAGGCGGTCACCCATCCAAGTACTAGCCGGGCCCGATGATGCTTCACTTCGGTGATCGGACGAAAACCGGTGTATTCATCATGGTATGGCCGTTGGCGCTCATCTAATGTAGGAGCACGGCAGAATTCGCGTTCGGCTTTTCTCCCAACACACAAAATGTTAGTTTTCGGCCGCATTTGACGAAAGCGCTTCCTTCCGCAACCGCCAGTTCCTCGAGGACGGCGCGGGGAGGCGCGCCCGGCGTCCCAGCAGAGTGACGGCCGAATTGGCGGGCGCACCGCCGCGTGTGTGAGACGCACTGCTGCTCGTTGCACCCCCTGTCATTCGCTGGGCGCGTGCAGCCTTCGACACTAGCGGAGGACGCATCTTGTCCCTGGTGTTCAGCGGAGGGCCTGTGCGGGGTGTGGCAGTGTCGTGCTGGAGGGCCCACTGGTAGCGATGTGGGCTTCCTCGCCTCGCCACGCCTCGCCTCGCCTCGCCTCACACCAGGTGTCTGCGTAGTTTGCAGTGCATTCGCACCATTCCTATCCCTGTCCCTGTCCCCGTCCCGACTTGTCCCGACTTTGCTCGACTGCCGCTCGCTGCCGCTCGGGTCGTGGTCCATATGACAGCGCAAGCACGACAAACGTCTGCGGGACGAGACGAGACGAGACGAGACGACTAAGGAATAAATTCGTGGTTACAAATCAAATTTGGAACTCAACACACCTACACATCAATAGGCGGTGACGTATTTCAGAAATCACCTGCCGATTCGTACTATTTTGTCGTTTTCAAAGTCTTCTTGGCAAACTTGGTTAGCACATTCTCCCTCAAACTGAGTTAATTACTGCATTTTCGTTCCATTACAGTAGTTTAAAAGGCTTAAGGAAGCATCTTTGTCGCAACAGAAAGGTAGTTTGATAATTGGGCTGGCGACATAACAAAAAAAAAAAACAGTAAGGGAGCCAACAGCACCCGGGTTTCCCAGGCGGTCACCCATCCAAGTACTAGCAGGGCCCGATGATGCTTAACTTCGGTGATCGGACGAGAACCGGTGTATTCATCATGGTATGGCCGTTGGCGCTCATCTAATGTAGGAGCACGGCAGAATTCGCGTTCGGCTTTTCTCCCAACACACAAAATGTTAGTTTTCGGCCGCATTTGACGAAAGCGCTTCCTTCCGCAACCGCCAGTTCCTCGAGGACGGCGCGGGGAGGCGCGCCCGGCGTCCCAGCAGAGTGACGGCCGAATTGGCGGGCGCACCGCCGCGTGTGTGAGACGCACTGCTGCTCGTTGCACCCCCTGTCATTCGCTGGGCGCGTGCAGCCTTCGACACTAGCGGAGGACGCATCTTGTCCCTGGTGTTCAGCGGAGGGCCTGTGCGGGGTGTGGCAGTGTCGTGCTGGAGGGCCCACTGGTAGCGATGTGGGCTTCCTCGCCTCGCCACGCCTCGCCTCGCCTCGCCTCACACCAGGTGTCTGCGTAGTTTGCAGTGCATTCGCACCATTCCTATCCCTGTCCCTGTCCCCGTCCCGACTTGTCCCGACTTTGCTCGACTGCCGCTCGCTGCCGCTCGGGTCGTGGTCCATATGACAGCGCAAGCACGACAAACGTCTGCGGGACGAGACGAGACGAGACGAGACGACTAAGGAATAAATTCGTGGTTACAAATCAAATTTGGAACTCAACACACCTACACATCAATAGGCGGTGACGTATTTCAGAAATCACCTGCCGATTCGTACTATTTTGTCGTTTTCAAAGTCTTCTTGGCAAACTTGGTTAGCACATTCTCCCTCAAACTGAGTTAATTACTGCATTTTCGTTCCATTACAGTAGTTTAAAAGGCTTAAGGAAGCATCTTTGTCACAACAGAAAGGTAGTTTGATAATTGGGCTGGCGACATAACAAAAAAAAAAAACAGTAAGGGAGCCAACAGCACCCGGGTTTCCCAGGCGGTCACCCATCCAAGTACTAGCAGGGCCCGATGATGCTTAACTTCGGTGATCGGACGAGAACCGGTGTATTCATCATGGTATGGCCGTTGGCGCTCATCTAATGTAGGAGCACGGCAGAATTCGCGTTCGGCTTTTCTCCCAACACACAAAATGTTAGTTTTCGGCCGCATTTGACGAAAGCGCTTCCTTCCGCAACCGCCAGTTGCTCGAGGACGGCGCGGGGAGGCGCGCCCGGCGTCCCAGCAGAGTGACGGCCGAATTGGCGGGCGCACCGCCGCGTGTGTGAGACGCACTGCTGCTCGTTGCACCCCCTGTCATTCGCTGGGCGCGTGCAGCCTTAGACACTAGCGGAGGACGCATCTTGTCCCTGGTGTTCAGCGGAGGGCCTGTGCGGGGTGTGGCAGTGTCGTGCTGGAGGGCCCACTGGTAGCGATGTGGGCTTCCTCGCCTCGCCTCGCCTCGCCTCGCCTCACACCAGGTGTCTGCGTAAGTTTGCAGTGCATTCGCACCATTCCTATCCCTGTCCCTGTCCCCGTCCCGACTTGTCCCGACTTTGCTCGACTGCCGCTCGCTGCCGCTCGGGTCGTAGTCCATATGACAGCGCAAGCACGACAAACGTCTGCGGGACGAGACGAGACGAGACGACTAAGGAATAAATTCGTGGTTACAAATCAAATTTGGAACTCTACACTCCTACACAACAATAGGCGGTGACGTATTTCAGAAATCACCTGCCGATTCGTACTGTTTTGTCGTTTTCAAAGTCTTCTTGGCAAACTTGGTTAGCACATTCTCCCTCAAACTGAGTTAATTACTGCATTTTCGTACCATTACAGTAGTTTAAAAGGCTTAAGGAAGCATCTTTGTCACAACAGAAAGGTAGTTTGAAAATTGGGCTGGCGACATTACAAAAAAAAAAAAAACAGGAAGGGAGCCAACAGCACCCGGGTTTCCCAGGCGGTCACCCATCCAAGTACTAGCCGGGCCCGATGATGCTTAACTTCGGTGATCGGACGAAAACCGGTGTATTCATCATGGTATGGCCGTTGGCGCTCATCTAATGTAGGAGCACGGCAGAATTCGCGTTCGGCTTTTCTCCCAACACACAAAATGTTAGTTTTCGGCCGCATTTGACGAAAGCGCTTCCTTCCGCAACCGCCAGTTCCTCGAGGACGGCGCGGGGAGGCGCGCCCGGCGTCCCAGCAGAGTGACGGCCGAATTGGCGGGCGCACCGCCGCGTGTGTGAGACGCACTGCTGCTCGTTGCACCCCCTGTCATTCGCTGGGCGCGTGCAGCCTTCGACACTAGCGGAGGACGCATCTTGTCCCTGGTGTTCAGCGGAGGGCCTGTGCGGGGTGTGGCAGTGTCGTGCTGGAGGGCCCACTGGTAGCGATGTGGGCTTCCTCGCGTCGCCTCGCGTCGCCTCGCCTCGCCTCGCCTCTCCTCACACCAGGTGTCTGCGTAGTTTGCAGTGCATTCGCACCATTCCCATCCCTGTCCCTGTCCCCGTCCCGACTTGTCCCGACTTTGCTCGACTGCCGCTCGCTGCCGCTCGGGTCGTGGTCCATATGACAGCGCAAGCACGACAAACGTCTGCGGGACGAGACGAGACGAGACGAGACGAGACGACTAAGGAATAAATTCGTGGTTACAAATCAAATTTGGAACTCTACACTCCTACACAACATTAGGCGGTGACGTATTTCAGAAATCACCTGCCGATTCGTACTGTTTTGTCGTTTTCAAAGTCTTCTTGGCAAACTTGGTTAGCACATTCTCCCTCAAACTGAGTTAATTACTGCATTTTCGTACCATTACAGTAGTTTAAAAGGCTTAAAGAAGCATCTTTGTCACAACAGAAAGGTAGTTTGAAAATTGGGCTGGCGACATAACAAAAAAAAAAAACAGGAAGGGAGCCAGCAGCACCCGGGTTTCCCAGGCGGTCACCCATCCAAGTACTAGCCGGGCCCGATGATGCTTAACTTCGGTGATCGGACGAGAACCGGTGTATTCATCATGGTTTGGCCGTTGGCGCTCATCTAATGTAGGAGCACGGCAGAATTCGCGTTCGGCTTTTCTCCCAACACACAAAATGTTAGTTTTCGGCCGCATTTGACGAAAGCGCTTCCTTCCGCAACCGCCAGTTCCTCGAGGACGGCGCGGGGAGGCACGCCCAGGGTCCCAGCAGAGTGACGGCCGAATTGGCGGGCGCACCGCCGCGTGTGTTAGACGCACTGCTGCTCGTTGCACCCCCTGTCATTCGCTGGGCGCGTGCAGCCTTCGACACTAGCGGAGGACGCATCTTGTCCCTGGTGTTCAGCGGAGGGCCTGTGCGGGGTGTGGCAGTGTCGTGCTGGAGGGCCCACTGGTAGCGATGTGGGCTTCCTCGCCTCGCCACGCCTCGCCTCGCCTCGCCTCACACCAGGTGTCTGCGTAGTTTGCAGTGCATTCGCACCATTCCTATCCCTGTCCCTGTCCCCGTCCCGACTTGTCCCGACTTTGCTCGACTGCCGCTCGCTGCCGCTCGGGTCGTGGTCCATATGACAGCGCAAGCACGACAAACGTCTGCGGGACGAGACGAGACGAGACGAGACGACTAAGGAATAAATTCGTGGTTACAAATCAAATTTGGAACTCAACACACCTACACATCAATAGGCGGTGACGTATTTCAGAAATCACCTGCCGATTCGTACTATTTTGTCGTTTTCAAAGTCTTCTTGGCAAACTTGGTTAGCACATTCTCCCTCAAACTGAGTTAATTACTGCATTTTCGTTCCATTACAGTAGTTTAAAAGGCTTAAGGAAGCATCTTTGTCACAACAGAAAGGTAGTTTGATAATTGGGCTGGCGACATAACAAAAAAAAAAACAGTAAGGGAGCCAACAGCACCCGGGTTTCCCAGGCGGTCACCCATCCAAGTACTAGCAGGGCCCGATGATGCTTAACTTCGGTGATCGGACGAGAACCGGTGTATTCATCATGGTATGGCCGTTGGCGCTCATCTAATGTAGGAGCACGGCAGAATTCGCGTTCGGCTTTTCTCCCAACACACAAAATGTTAGTTTTCGGCCGCATTTGACGAAAGCGCTTCCTTCCGCAACCGCCAGTTGCTCGAGGACGGCGCGGGGAGGCGCGCCCGGCGTCCCAGCAGAGTGACGGCCGAATTGGCGGGCGCACCGCCGCGTGTGTGAGACGCACTGCTGCTCGTTGCACCCCCTGTCATTCGCTGGGCGCGTGCAGCCTTAGACACTAGCGGAGGACGCATCTTGTCCCTGGTGTTCAGCGGAGGGCCTGTGCGGGGTGTGGCAGTGTCGTGCTGGAGGGCCCACTGGTAGCGATGTGGGCTTCCTCGCCTCGCCTCGCCTCGCCTCGCCTCACACCAGGTGTCTGCGTAAGTTTGCAGTGCATTCGCACCATTCCTATCCCTGTCCCTGTCCCCGTCCCGACTTGTCCCGACTTTGCTCGACTGCCGCTCGCTGCCGCTCGGGTCGTAGTCCATATGACAGCGCAAGCACGACAAACGTCTGCGGGACGAGACGAGACGAGACGACTAAGGAATAAATTCGTGGTTACAAATCAAATTTGGAACTCTACACTCCTACACAACAATAGGCGGTGACGTATTTCAGAAATCACCTGCCGATTCGTACTGTTTTGTCGTTTTCAAAGTCTTCTTGGCAAACTTGGTTAGCACATTCTCCCTCAAACTGAGTTAATTACTGCATTTTCGTACCATTACAGTAGTTTAAAAGGCTTAAGGAAGCATCTTTGTCACAACAGAAAGGTAGTTTGAAAATTGGGCTGGCGACATTACAAAAAAAAAAAAAACAGGAAGGGAGCCAACAGCACCCGGGTTTCCCAGGCGGTCACCCATCCAAGTACTAGCCGGGCCCGATGATGCTTCACTTCGGTGATCGGACGAAAACCGGTGTATTCATCATGGTATGGCCGTTGGCGCTCATCTAATGTAGGAGCACGGCAGAATTCGCGTTCGGCTTTTCTCCCAACACACAAAATGTTAGTTTTCGGCCGCATTTGACGAAAGCGCTTCCTTCCGCAACCGCCAGTTCCTCGAGGACGGCGCGGGGAGGCGCGCCCGGCGTCCCAGCAGAGTGACGGCCGAATTGGCGGGCGCACCGCCGCGTGTGTGAGACGCACTGCTGCTCGTTGCACCCCCTGTCATTCGCTGGGCGCGTGCAGCCTTCGACACTAGCGGAGGACGCATCTTGTCCCTGGTGTTCAGCGGAGGGCCTGTGCGGGGTGTGGCAGTGTCGTGCTGGAGGGCCCACTGGTAGCGATGTGGGCTTCCTCGCGTCGCCTCGCGTCGCCTCGCCTCGCCTCGCCTCTCCTCACACCAGGTGTCTGCGTAGTTTGCAGTGCATTCGCACCATTCCCATCCCTGTCCCTGTCCCCGTCCCGACTTGTCCCGACTTTGCTCGACTGCCGCTCGCTGCCGCTCGGGTCGTGGTCCATATGACAGCGCAAGCACGACAAACGTCTGCGGGACGAGACGAGACGAGACGAGACGAGACGACTAAGGAATAAATTCGTGGTTACAAATCAAATTTGGAACTCTACACTCCTACACAACATTAGGCGGTGACGTATTTCAGAAATCACCTGCCGATTCGTACTGTTTTGTCGTTTTCAAAGTCTTCTTGGCAAACTTGGTTAGCACATTCTCCCTCAAACTGAGTTAATTACTGCATTTTCGTACCATTACAGTAGTTTAAAAGGCTTAAAGAAGCATCTTTGTCACAACAGAAAGGTAGTTTGAAAATTGGGCTGGCGACATAACAAAAAAAAAAAACAGGAAGGGAGCCAGCAGCACCCGGGTTTCCCAGGCGGTCACCCATCCAAGTACTAGCCGGGCCCGATGATGCTTAACTTCGGTGATCGGACGAGAACCGGTGTATTCATCATGGTTTGGCCGTTGGCGCTCATCTAATGTAGGAGCACGGCAGAATTCGCGTTCGGCTTTTCTCCCAACACACAAAATGTTAGTTTTCGGCCGCATTTGACGAAAGCGCTTCCTTCCGCAACCGCCAGTTCCTCGAGGACGGCGCGGGGAGGCACGCCCAGGGTCCCAGCAGAGTGACGGCCGAATTGGCGGGCGCACCGCCGCGTGTGTTAGACGCACTGCTGCTCGTTGCACCCCCTGTCATTCGCTGGGCGCGTGCAGCCTTCGACACTAGCGGAGGACGCATCTTGTCCCTGGTGTTCAGCGGAGGGCCTGTGCGGGGTGTGGCAGTGTCGTGCTGGAGGGCCCACTGGTAGCGATGTGGGCTTCCTCGCCTCGCCACGCCTCGCCTCGCCTCGCCTCACACCAGGTGTCTGCGTAGTTTGCAGTGCATTCGCACCATTCCTATCCCTGTCCCTGTCCCCGTCCCGACTTGTCCCGACTTTGCTCGACTGCCGCTCGCTGCCGCTCGGGTCGTGGTCCATATGACAGCGCAAGCACGACAAACGTCTGCGGGACGAGACGAGACGAGACGAGACGACTAAGGAATAAATTCGTGGTTACAAATCAAATTTGGAACTCAACACACCTACACATCAATAGGCGGTGACGTATTTCAGAAATCACCTGCCGATTCGTACTATTTTGTCGTTTTCAAAGTCTTCTTGGCAAACTTGGTTAGCACATTCTCCCTCAAACTGAGTTAATTACTGCATTTTCGTTCCATTACAGTAGTTTAAAAGGCTTAAGGAAGCATCTTTGTCACAACAGAAAGGTAGTTTGATAATTGGGCTGGCGACATAACAAAAAAAAAAACAGTAAGGGAGCCAACAGCACCCGGGTTTCCCAGGCGGTCACCCATCCAAGTACTAGCAGGGCCCGATGATGCTTAACTTCGGTGATCGGACGAGAACCGGTGTATTCATCATGGTATGGCCGTTGGCGCTCATCTAATGTAGGAGCACGGCAGAATTCGCGTTCGGCTTTTCTCCCAACACACAAAATGTTAGTTTTCGGCCGCATTTGACGAAAGCGCTTCCTTCCGCAACCGCCAGTTGCTCGAGGACGGCGCGGGGAGGCGCGCCCGGCGTCCCAGCAGAGTGACGGCCGAATTGGCGGGCGCACCGCCGCGTGTGTGAGACGCACTGCTGCTCGTTGCACCCCCTGTCATTCGCTGGGCGCGTGCAGCCTTAGACACTAGCGGAGGACGCATCTTGTCCCTGGTGTTCAGCGGAGGGCCTGTGCGGGGTGTGGCAGTGTCGTGCTGGAGGGCCCACTGGTAGCGATGTGGGCTTCCTCGCCTCGCCTCGCCTCGCCTCGCCTCACACCAGGTGTCTGCGTAAGTTTGCAGTGCATTCGCACCATTCCTATCCCTGTCCCTGTCCCCGTCCCGACTTGTCCCGACTTTGCTCGACTGCCGCTCGCTGCCGCTCGGGTCGTAGTCCATATGACAGCGCAAGCACGACAAACGTCTGCGGGACGAGACGAGACGAGACGACTAAGGAATAAATTCGTGGTTACAAATCAAATTTGGAACTCTACACTCCTACACAACAATAGGCGGTGACGTATTTCAGAAATCACCTGCCGATTCGTACTGTTTTGTCGTTTTCAAAGTCTTCTTGGCAAACTTGGTTAGCACATTCTCCCTCAAACTGAGTTAATTACTGCATTTTCGTACCATTACAGTAGTTTAAAAGGCTTAAGGAAGCATCTTTGTCACAACAGAAAGGTAGTTTGAAAATTGGGCTGGCGACATTACAAAAAAAAAAAAAACAGGAAGGGAGCCAACAGCACCCGGGTTTCCCAGGCGGTCACCCATCCAAGTACTAGCCGGGCCCGATGATGCTTCACTTCGGTGATCGGACGAAAACCGGTGTATTCATCATGGTATGGCCGTTGGCGCTCATCTAATGTAGGAGCACGGCAGAATTCGCGTTCGGCTTTTCTCCCAACACACAAAATGTTAGTTTTCGGCCGCATTTGACGAAAGCGCTTCCTTCCGCAACCGCCAGTTCCTCGAGGACGGCGCGGGGAGGCGCGCCCGGCGTCCCAGCAGAGTGACGGCCGAATTGGCGGGCGCACCGCCGCGTGTGTGAGACGCACTGCTGCTCGTTGCACCCCCTGTCATTCGCTGGGCGCGTGCAGCCTTCGACACTAGCGGAGGACGCATCTTGTCCCTGGTGTTCAGCGGAGGGCCTGTGCGGGGTGTGGCAGTGTCGTGCTGGAGGGCCCACTGGTAGCGATGTGGGCTTCCTCGCGTCGCCTCGCGTCGCCTCGCCTCGCCTCGCCTCTCCTCACACCAGGTGTCTGCGTAGTTTGCAGTGCATTCGCACCATTCCCATCCCTGTCCCTGTCCCCGTCCCGACTTGTCCCGACTTTGCTCGACTGCCGCTCGCTGCCGCTCGGGTCGTGGTCCATATGACAGCGCAAGCACGACAAACGTCTGCGGGACGAGACGAGACGAGACGAGACGAGACGACTAAGGAATAAATTCGTGGTTACAAATCAAATTTGGAACTCTACACTCCTACACAACATTAGGCGGTGACGTATTTCAGAAATCACCTGCCGATTCGTACTGTTTTGTCGTTTTCAAAGTCTTCTTGGCAAACTTGGTTAGCACATTCTCCCTCAAACTGAGTTAATTACTGCATTTTCGTACCATTACAGTAGTTTAAAAGGCTTAAAGAAGCATCTTTGTCACAACAGAAAGGTAGTTTGAAAATTGGGCTGGCGACATAACAAAAAAAAAAAAACAGGAAGGGAGCCAGCAGCACCCGGGTTTCCCAGGCGGTCACCCATCCAAGTACTAGCCGGGCCCGATGATGCTTAACTTCGGTGATCGGACGAGAACCGGTGTATTCATCATGGTTTGGCCGTTGGCGCTCATCTAATGTAGGAGCACGGCAGAATTCGCGTTCGGCTTTTCTCCCAACACACAAAATGTTAGTTTTCGGCCGCATTTGACGAAAGCGCTTCCTTCCGCAACCGCCAGTTCCTCGAGGACGGCGCGGGGAGGCACGCCCAGGGTCCCAGCAGAGTGACGGCCGAATTGGCGGGCGCACCGCCGCGTGTGTTAGACGCACTGCTGCTCGTTGCACCCCCTGTCATTCGCTGGGCGCGTGCAGCCTTCGACACTAGCGGAGGACGCATCTTGTCCCTGGTGTTCAGCGGAGGGCCTGTGCGGGGTGTGGCAGTGTCGTGCTGGAGGGCCCACTGGTAGCGATGTGGGCTTCCTCGCCTCGCCACGCCTCGCCTCGCCTCGCCTCACACCAGGTGTCTGCGTAGTTTGCAGTGCATTCGCACCATTCCTATCCCTGTCCCTGTCCCCGTCCCGACTTGTCCCGACTTTGCTCGACTGCCGCTCGCTGCCGCTCGGGTCGTAGTCCATATGACAGCGCAAGCACGACAAACGTCTGCGGGACGAGACGAGACGAGACGACTAAGGAATAAATTCGTGGTTACAAATCAAATTTGGAACTCTACACTCCTACACAACAATAGGCGGTGACGTATTTCAGAAATCACCTGCCGATTCGTACTGTTTTGTCGTTTTCAAAGTCTTCTTGGCAAACTTGGTTAGCACATTCTCCCTCAAACTGAGTTAATTACTGCATTTTCGTACCATTACAGTAGTTTAAAAGGCTTAAGGAAGCATCTTTGTCACAACAGAAAGGTAGTTTGAAAATTGGGCTGGCGACATTACAAAAAAAAAAAAAACAGGAAGGGAGCCAACAGCACCCGGGTTTCCCAGGCGGTCACCCATCCAAGTACTAGCCGGGCCCGATGATGCTTCACTTCGGTGATCGGACGAAAACCGGTGTATTCATCATGGTATGGCCGTTGGCGCTCATCTAATGTAGGAGCACGGCAGAATTCGCGTTCGGCTTTTCTCCCAACACACAAAATGTTAGTTTTCGGCCGCATTTGACGAAAGCGCTTCCTTCCGCAACCGCCAGTTCCTCGAGGACGGCGCGGGGAGGCGCGCCCGGCGTCCCAGCAGAGTGACGGCCGAATTGGCGGGCGCACCGCCGCGTGTGTGAGACGCACTGCTGCTCGTTGCACCCCCTGTCATTCGCTGGGCGCGTGCAGCCTTCGACACTAGCGGAGGACGCATCTTGTCCCCTGGTGTTCAGCGGAGGGCCTGTGCGGGGTGTGGCAGTGTCGTGCTGGAGGGCCCACTGGTAGCGATGTGGGCTTCCTCGCGTCGCCTCGCGTCGCCTCGCCTCGCCTCGCCTCTCCTCACACCAGGTGTCTGCGTAGTTTGCAGTGCATTCGCACCATTCCCATCCCTGTCCCTGTCCCCGTCCCGACTTGTCCCGACTTTGCTCGACTGCCGCTCGCTGCCGCTCGGGTCGTGGTCCATATGACAGCGCAAGCACGACAAACGTCTGCGGGACGAGACGAGACGAGACGAGACGAGACGACTAAGGAATAAATTCGTGGTTACAAATCAAATTTGGAACTCTACACTCCTACACAACATTAGGCGGTGACGTATTTCAGAAATCACCTGCCGATTCGTACTGTTTTGTCGTTTTCAAAGTCTTCTTGGCAAACTTGGTTAGCACATTCTCCCTCAAACTGAGTTAATTACTGCATTTTCGTACCATTACAGTAGTTTAAAAGGCTTAAAGAAGCATCTTTGTCACAACAGAAAGGTAGTTTGAAAATTGGGCTGGCGACATAACAAAAAAAAAAAAACAGGAAGGGAGCCAGCAGCACCCGGGTTTCCCAGGCGGTCACCCATCCAAGTACTAGCCGGGCCCGATGATGCTTAACTTCGGTGATCGGACGAGAACCGGTGTATTCATCATGGTTTGGCCGTTGGCGCTCATCTAATGTAGGAGCACGGCAGAATTCGCGTTCGGCTTTTCTCCCAACACACAAAATGTTAGTTTTCGGCCGCATTTGACGAAAGCGCTTCCTTCCGCAACCGCCAGTTCCTCGAGGACGGCGCGGGGAGGCACGCCCAGGGTCCCAGCAGAGTGACGGCCGAATTGGCGGGCGCACCGCCGCGTGTGTTAGACGCACTGCTGCTCGTTGCACCCCCTGTCATTCGCTGGGCGCGTGCAGCCTTCGACACTAGCGGAGGACGCATCTTGTCCCTGGTGTTCAGCGGAGGGCCTGTGCGGGGTGTGGCAGTGTCGTGCTGGAGGGCCCACTGGTTAGCGATGTGGGCTTCCTCGCCTCGCCACGCCTCGCCTCGCCTCGCCTCACACCAGGTGTCTGCGTAGTTTGCAGTGCATTCGCACCATTCCTATCCCTGTCCCTGTCCCCGTCCCGACTTGTCCCGACTTTGCTCGACTGCCGCTCGCTGCCGCTCGGGTCGTAGTCCATATGACAGCGCAAGCACGACAAACGTCTGCGGGACGAGACGAGACGAGACGACTAAGGAATAAATTCGTGGTTACAAATCAAATTTGGAACTCTACACTCCTACACAACAATAGGCGGTGACGTATTTCAGAAATCACCTGCCGATTCGTACTGTTTTGTCGTTTTCAAAGTCTTCTTGGCAAACTTGGTTAGCACATTCTCCCTCAAACTGAGTTAATTACTGCATTTTCGTACCATTACAGTAGTTTAAAAGGCTTAAGGAAGCATCTTTGTCACAACAGAAAGGTAGTTTGAAAATTGGGCTGGCGACATTACAAAAAAAAAAAAAACAGGAAGGGAGCCAACAGCACCCGGGTTTCCCAGGCGGTCACCCATCCAAGTACTAGCCGGGCCCGATGATGCTTAACTTCGGTGATCGGACGAAAACCGGTGTATTCATCATGGTATGGCCGTTGGCGCTCATCTAATGTAGGAGCACGGCAGAATTCGCGTTCGGCTTTTCTCCCAACACACAAAATGTTAGTTTTCGGCCGCATTTGACGAAAGCGCTTCCTTCCGCAACCGCCAGTTCCTCGAGGACGGCGCGGGGAGGCGCGCCCGGCGTCCCCAGCAGAGTGACGGCCGAATTGGCGGGCGCACCGCCGCGTGTGTGAGACGCACTGCTGCTCGTTGCACCCCCTGTCATTCGCTGGGCGCGTGCAGCCTTCGACACTAGCGGAGGGACGCATCTTGTCCCTGGTGTTCAGCGGAGGGCCTGTGCGGGGTGTGGCAGTGTCGTGCTGGAGGGCCCACTGGTAGCGATGTGGGCTTCCTCGCGTCGCCTCGCGTCGCCTCGCCTCGCCTCGCCTCTCCTCACACCAGGTGTCTGCGTAGTTTGCAGTGCATTCGCACCATTCCCATCCCTGTCCCTGTCCCCGTCCCGACTTGTCCCGACTTTGCTCGACTGCCGCTCGCTGCCGCTCGGGTCGTGGTCCATATGACAGCGCAAGCACGACAAACGTCTGCGGGACGAGGACGAGACGAGACGAGACGAGACGACTAAGGAATAAATTCGTGGTTACAAATCAAATTTGGAACTCTACACTCCTACACAACATTAGGCGGTGACGTATTTCAGAAATCACCTGCCGATTCGTACTGTTTTGTCGTTTTCAAAGTCTTCTTGGCAAACTTGGTTAGCACATTCTCCCTCAAACTGAGTTAATTACTGCATTTTCGTACCATTACAGTAGTTTAAAAGGCTTAAAGAAGCATCTTTGTCACAACAGAAAGGTAGTTTGAAAATTGGGGCTGGCGACATAACAAAAAAAAAAAACAGGAAGGGAGCCAGCAGCACCCGGGTTTCCCAGGCGGTCACCCATCCAAGTACTAGCCGGGCCCGATGATGCTTAACTTCGGTGATCGGACGAGAACCGGTGTATTCATCATGGTTTGGCCGTTGGCGCTCATCTAATGTAGGAGCACGGCAGAATTCGCGTTCGGCTTTTCTCCCAACACACAAAATGTTAGTTTTCGGCCGCATTTGACGAAAGCGCTTCCTTCCGCAACCGCCAGTTCCTCGAGGACGGCGCGGGGAGGCACGCCCAGGGTCCCCAGCAGAGTGACGGCCGAATTGGCGGGCGCACCGCCGCGTGTGTTAGACGCACTGCTGCTCGTTGCACCCCCTGTCATTCGCTGGGCGCGTGCAGCCTTCGACACTAGCGGAGGACGCATCTTGTCCCTGGTGTTCAGCGGAGGGCCTGTGCGGGGTGTGGCAGTGTCGTGCTGGAGGGCCCACTGGTAGCGATGTGGGCTTCCTCGCCTCGCCACGCCTCGCCTCGCCTCGCCTCACACCAGGTGTCTGCGTAGTTTGCAGTGCATTCGCACCATTCCTATCCCTGTCCCTGTCCCCGTCCCGACTTGTCCCGACTTTGCTCGACTGCCGCTCGCTGCCGCTCGGGTCGTAGTCCATATGACAGCGCAAGCACGACAAACGTCTGCGGGACGAGACGAGACGAGACGACTAAGGAATAAATTCGTGGTTACAAATCAAATTTGGAACTCTACACTCCTACACAACAATAGGCGGTGACGTATTTCAGAAATCACCTGCCGATTCGTACTGTGCCGATTCGTAGTGTTTTGTCGTTTTCAAAGTCTTCTTGGCAAACTTGGTTAGCACATTCTCCCTCAAACTGAGTTAATTACTGCATTTTCGTTCCATTACAGTAGTTTAAAAGGCTTAAGGAAGCATCTTTGTCACAACAGAAAGGTAGTTTGAAAATTGGGCTGGCGACATAACAAAAAAAAAAAAAACAGTAAGGGAGCCAACAGCACCCGGGTTTCCCAGGCGGTCACCCATCCAAGTACTAGCCGGGCCCGATGATGCTTAACTTCGGTGATCGGACGAGAACCGGTGTATTCATCATGGTATGGCCGTTGGCGCTCATCTAATGTAGGAGCACGGCAGAATTCGCGTTCGGCTTTTCTCCCAACACACAAAATGTTAGTTTTCGGCCGCATTTGACGAAAGCGCTTCCTTCCGCAACCGCCAGTTCCTCGAGGACGGCGCGGGGAGGCACGCCCGGCGTCCCAGCAGAGTGACGGCCGAATTGGCGGGCGCACCGTCGCGTGTGTGAGACGCACTGCTGCTCGTTGCACCCCCTGTCATTCGCTGGGCGCGTGCAGCCTTCGACACTAGCGGAGGACGCATCTTGTCCCTGGTGTTCAGCGGAGGGCCTGTGCGGGGTGTGGCAGTGTCGTGCTGGAGGGCCCACTGGTAGCGATGTGGGCTTCCTCGCCTCGCCACGCCTCGCCTCGCCTCGCCTCACACCAGGTGTCTGCGTAGTTTGCAGTGCATTCGCACCATTCCTATCCCTGTCCCTGTCCCCGTCCCGACTTGTCCCGACTTTGCTCGACTGCCGCTCGCTGCCGCTCGGGTCGTGGTCCATATGACAGCGCAAGCACGACAAACGTCTGCGGGACGAGACGAGACGAGACGAGACGACTAAGGAATAAGTTCGTGGTTACAAATCAAATTTGGAACTCAACACACCTACACAACAATAGGCGGTGACGTATTTCAGAAATCACCTGCCGATTCGTAGTGTTTTGTCGTTTTCAAAGTCTTCTTGGCAAACTTGGTTAGCACATTCTCCCTCAAACTGAGTTAATTACTGCATTTTCGTTCCATTACAGTAGTTTAAAAGGCTTAAGGAAGCATCTTTGTCACAACAGAAAGGTAGTTTGAAAATTGGGCTGGCGACATAACAAAAAAAAAAAAAACAGTAAGGGAGCCAACAGCACCCGGGTTTCCCAGGCGGTCACCCATCCAAGTACTAGCCGGGCCCGATGATGCTTAACTTCGGTGATCGGACGAGAACCGGTGTATTCATCATGGTATGGCCGTTGGCGCTCATCTAATGTAGGAGCACGGCAGAATTCGCGTTCGGCTTTTCTCCCAACACACAAAATGTTAGTTTTCGGCCGCATTTGACGAAAGCGCTTCCTTCCGCAACCGCCAGTTCCTCGAGGACGGCGCGGGGAGGCACGCCCGGCGTCCCAGCAGAGTGACGGCCGAATTGGCGGGCGCACCGCCGCGTGTGTGAGACGCACTGCTGCTCGTTGCACCCCCTGTCATTCGCTGGGCGCGTGCAGCCTTCGACACTAGCGGAGGACGCATCTTGTCCCTGGTGTTCAGCGGAGGGCCTGTGCGGGTGTTTGTGGCAGTGTCGTGCTGGAGGGCCCACTGGTAGCGATGTGGGCTTCCTCGCCTCGCCACGCCTCGCCTCGCCTCGCCTCACACCAGGTGTCTGCGTAGTTTGCAGTGCATTCGCACCATTCCTATCCTGTCCCTGTCCCCGTCCCGACTTGTCCCGACTTTGCTCGACTGCCGCTCGCTGCCGCTCGGGTCGTGGTCCATATGACAGCGCAAGCACGACAAACGTCTGCGGGACGAGACGAGACGAGACGAGACGACTAAGGAATAAGTTCGTGGTTACAAATCAAATTTGGAACTCAACACACCTACACAACAATAGGCGGTGACGTATTTCAGAAATCACCTGCCGATTCGTAGTGTTTTGTCGTTTTCAAAGTCTTCTTGGCAAACTTGGTTAGCACATTCTCCCTCAAACTGAGTTAATTACTGCATTTTCGTTCCATTACAGTAGTTTAAAAGGCTTAAGGAAGCATTTTTGTCACAACAGAAAGGTAGTTTGAAAATTGGGCTGGCGACATAACAAAAAAAAAAAAACAGTAAGGGAGCCAACAGCACCCGGGTTTCCCAGGCGGTCACCCATCCAAGTACTAGCCGGGCCCGATGATGCTTAACTTCGGTGATCGGACGAGAACCGGTGTATTCATCATGGTATGGCCGTTGGCGCTCATCTAATGTAGGAGCACGGCAGAATTCGCGTTCGGCTTTTCTCCCAACACACAAAATGTTAGTTTTCGGCCGCATTTGACGAAAGCGCTTCCTTCCGCAACCGCCAGTTCCTCGAGGACGGCGCGGGGAGGCACGCCCGGCGTCCCAGCAGAGTGACGGCCGAATTGGCGGGCGCACCGCCGCGTGTGTGAGACGCACTGCTGCTCGTTGCACCCCCTGTCATTCGCTGGGCGCGTGCAGCCTTCGACACTAGCGGAGGACGCATCTTGTCCCTGGTGTTCAGCGGAGGGCCTGTGCGGGGTGTGGCAGTGTCGTGCTGGAGGGTCCACTGGTAGCGATGTGGGCTTCCTCGCCTCGCCACGCTTCGCCTCGCCTCGCCTCACACCAGGTGTCTGCGTAGTTTGCAGTGCATTCGCACCATTCCTATCCCTGTCCCTGTCCCGAGACGACTAAGGAATAAATTCGTGGTTACAAATCAAATTTGGAACTCAACACTCCTACACGACAATAGGCGGTGACGTATTTCAGAAATCACCAGCCGATTCGTACTGTTTTGTCGTTTTCAAAGTCTTCTTGGCAAACTTGGTTAGCACATTCTCCCTCAAACTGAGGTAATTACTGCATTTTCGTTCCATTACAGTAGTTTAAAAGGCATAAGGAAGCATCTTTGTCACAACAGAAAGGTAGTTTGAAAATTGGGCTGGCGACATAACAAAAAAAAAACAGTAAGGGAGCCAACAGCACCCGGGTTTCCCAGGCGGTCACCCATCCAAGTACTAGCCGGGCCCGATGATGCTTAACTTCGGTGATCGGACGAGAACCGGTGTATTCATCATGGTATGGCCGTTGGCGCTCATCTAATGTAGGAGCACGGCAGAATTCGCGTTCGGCTTTTCTCCCAACACACAAAATGTTAGTTTTCGGCCGCATTTGACGAAAGCGCTTCCTTCCGCAACCGCCAGTTCCTCGAGGACGGCGCGGGGAGGCACGCCCGGCGTCCCCAGCAGAGTGACGGCCGAATTGGCGGGCGCACCGTCGCGTGTGTGAGACGCACTGCTGCTCGTTGCACCCCCTGTCATTCGCTGGGCGCGTGCAGCCTTCGACACTAGCGGAGGACGCATCTTGTCCCTGGTGTTCAGCGGAGGGCCTGTGCGGGGTGTGGCAGTGTCGTGCTGGAGGGCCCACTGGTAGCGATGTGGGCTTCCTCGCCTCGCCACGCCTCGCCTCGCCTCGCCTCACACCAGGTGTCTGCGTAGTTTGCAGTGCATTCGCACCATTCCTATCCCTGTCCCTGTCCCCGTCCCGACTTGTCCCGACTTTGCTCGACTGCCGCTCGCTGCCGCTCGGGTCGTGGTCCATATGACAGCGCAAGCACGACAAACGTCTGCGGGACGAGACGAGACGAGACGAGACGACTAAGGAATAAGTTCGTGGTTACAAATCAAATTTGGAACTCAACACACCTACACAACAATAGGCGGTGACGTATTTCAGAAATCACCTGCCGATTCGTAGTGTTTTGTCGTTTTCAAAGTCTTCTTGGCAAACTTGGTTAGCACATTCTCCCTCAAACTGAGTTAATTACTGCATTTTCGTTCCATTACAGTAGTTTAAAAGGCTTAAGGAAGCATCTTTGTCACAACAGAAAGGTAGTTTGAAATTGGGCTGGCGACATAACAAAAAAAAAAAAAACAGTAAGGGAGCCAACAGCACCCGGGTTTCCCAGGCGGTCACCCATCCAAGTACTAGCCGGGCCCGATGATGCTTAACTTCGGTGATCGGACGAGAACCGGTGT
Source organism: Schistocerca cancellata (assembly GCF_023864275.1). NCBI lineage: Eukaryota > Metazoa > Arthropoda > Insecta > Orthoptera > Acrididae > Schistocerca > Schistocerca cancellata. The sequence goes on from NW_026046867.1 coordinate 72,977, forward strand.
ATTCATCATGGTATGGCCGTTGGCGCTCATCTAATGTAGGAGCACGGCAGAATTCGCGTTCGGCTTTTCTCCCAACACACAAAATGTTAGTTTTCGGCCGCATTTGACGAAAGCGCTTCCTTCCGCAACCGCCAGTTCCTCGAGGACGGCGCGGGGAGGCACGCCCGGCGTCCCAGCAGAGTGACGGCCGAATTGGCGGGCGCACCGCCGCGTGTGTGAGACGCACTGCTGCTCGTTGCACCCCCTGTCATTCGCTGGGCGCGTGCAGCCTTCGACACTAGCGGAGGACGCATCTTGTCCCTGGTGTTCAGCGGAGGGCCTGTGCGGGGTGTGGCAGTGTCGTGCTGGAGGGCCCACTGGTAGCGATGTGGGCTTCCTCGCCTCGCCACGCCTCGCCTCGCCTCGCCTCACACCAGGTGTCTGCGTAGTTTGCAGTGCATTCGCACCATTCCTATCCCTGTCCCTGTCCCCGTCCCGACTTGTCCCGACTTTGCTCGACTGCCGCTCGCTGCCGCTCGGGTCGTGGTCCATATGACAGCGCAAGCACGACAAACGTCTGCGGGACGAGACGAGACGAGACGAGACGACTAAGGAATAAGTTCGTGGTTACAAATCAAATTTGGAACTCAACACACCTACACAACAATAGGCGGTGACGTATTTCAGAAATCACCTGCCGATTCGTAGTGTTTTGTCGTTTTCAAAGTCTTCTTGGCAAACTTGGTTAGCACATTCTCCCTCAAACTGAGTTAATTACTGCATTTTCGTTCCATTACAGTAGTTTAAAAGGCTTAAGGAAGCATCTTTGTCACAACAGAAAGGTAGTTTGAAAATTGGGCTGGCGACATAACAAAAAAAAAAAAAACAGTAAGGGAGCCAACAGCACCCGGGTTTCCCAGGCGGTCACCCATCCAAGTACTAGCCGGGCCCGATGATGCTTAACTTCGGTGATCGGACGAGAACCGGTGTATTCATCATGGTATGGCCGTTGGCGCTCATCTAATGTAGGAGCACGGCAGAATTCGCGTTCGGCTTTTCTCCCAACACACAAAATGTTAGTTTTCGGCCGCATTTGACGAAAGCGCTTCCTTCCGCAACCGCCAGTTCCTCGAGGACGGCGCGGGGAGGCACGCCCGGCGTCCCAGCAGAGTGACGGCCGAATTGGCGGGCGCACCGCCGCGTGTGTGAGACGCACTGCTGCTCGTTGCACCCCCTGTCATTCGCTGGGCGCGTGCAGCCTTCGACACTAGCGGAGGACGCATCTTGTCCCTGGTGTTCAGCGGAGGGCCTGTGCGGGGTGTGGCAGTGTCGTGCTGGAGGGTCCACTGGTAGCGATGTGGGCTTCCTCGCCTCGCCACGCTTCGCCTCGCCTCGCCTCACACCAGGTGTCTGCGTAGTTTGCAGTGCATTCGCACCATTCCTATCCCTGTCCCTGTCCCCGTCCCGACTTGTCCCGACTTTGCTCGACTGCCGCTCGCTGCCGCTCGGGTCGTGGTCCATATGACAGCGCAAGCACGACAAACGTCTGCGGGACGAGACGAGACGAGACGAGACGAGACGACTAAGGAATAAATTCGTGGTTACAAATCAAATTTGGAACTCTACACTCCTACACGACAATAGGCGGTGACGTATTTCAGAAATCACCTGCCGATTCGTACTGTTTTGTCGTTTTCAAAGTCTTCTTGGCAAACTTGGTTAGCACATTCTCCCTCAAACTGAGTTAATTACTGCATTTTCGTTCCATTACAGTAGTTTAAAAGGCATAAGGAAGCATCTTTGTCACAACAGAAAGGTAGTTTGAAAATTGGGCTGGCGACATAACAAAAAAAAAACAGTAAGGGAGCCAACAGCACCCGGGTTTCCCAGGCGGTCACCCATCCAAGTACTAGCCGGGCCCGATGATGCTTAACTTCGGTGATCGGACGAGAACCGGTGTATTCATCATGGTATGGCCGTTGGCGCTCATCTAATGTAGGAGCACGGCAGAATTCGCGTTCGGCTTTTCTCCCAACACACAAAATTTTAGTTTTCGGCCGCATTTGACGAAAGCGCTTCCTTCCGCAACCGCCAGTTCCTCGAGGACGGCGCGGGGAGGCACGCCCGGCTTCCCAGCAGAGTGACGGCCGAATTGGCGGGCGCACCGCCGTGTGTGTGAGACGCACTGGTGCTCGTTGCACCCCCTGTCATTCGCTGGGCGCGTGCAGCCTTCGACACTAGCGGAGGACGCATCTTGTCCCTGGTGTTCAGCGGAGGGCCTGTGCGGGGTGTGGCAGTGTCGTGCTGGAGGGCCCACTGGTAGCGATGTGGGCTTCCTCGCCTCGCCACGCCTCGCCTCGCCTCGCCTCACACCAGGTGTCTGCGTAGTTTGCAGTGCATTCGCACCATTCCTATCCCTGTCCCTGTCCCCGTCCCGACTTGTCCCGACTTTGCTCGACTGCCGCTCGCTGCCGCTCGGGTCGTGGTCCATATGACAGCGCAAGCACGACAAACGTCTGCGGGACGAGACGAGACGAGACGAGACGACTAAGGAATAAGTTCGTGGTTACAAATCAAATTTGGAACTCAACACACCTACACAACAATAGGCGGTGACGTATTTCAGAAATCACCTGCCGATTCGTAGTGTTTTGTCGTTTTCAAAGTCTTCTTGGCAAACTTGGTTAGCACATTCTCCCTCAAACTGAGTTAATTACTGCATTTTCGTTCCATTACAGTAGTTTAAAAGGCTTAAGGAAGCATTTTTGTCACAACAGAAAGGTAGTTTGAAAATTGGGCTGGCGACATAACAAAAAAAAAAAAACAGTAAGGGAGCCAACAGCACCCGGGTTTCCCAGGCGGTCACCCATCCAAGTACTAGCCGGGCCCGATGATGCTTAACTTCGGTGATCGGACGAGAACCGGTGTATTCATCATGGTATGGCCGTTGGCGCTCATCTAATGTAGGAGCACGGCAGAATTCGCGTTCGGCTTTTCTCCCAACACACAAAATGTTAGTTTTCGGCCGCATTTGACGAAAGCGCTTCCTTCCGCAACCGCCAGTTCCTCGAGGACGGCGCGGGGAGGCACGCCCGGCGTCCCAGCAGAGTGACGGCCGAATTGGCGGGCGCACCGCCGCGTGTGTGAGACGCACTGCTGCTCGTTGCACCCCCTGTCATTCGCTGGGCGCGTGCAGCCTTCGACACTAGCGGAGGACGCATCTTGTCCCTGGTGTTCAGCGGAGGGCCTGTGCGGGGTGTGGCAGTGTCGTGCTGGAGGGTCCACTGGTAGCGATGTGGGCTTCCTCGCCTCGCCACGCTTCGCCTCGCCTCGCCTCACACCAGGTGTCTGCGTAGTTTGCAGTGCATTCGCACCATTCCTATCCCTGTCCCTGTCCCGAGACGACTAAGGAATAAATTCGTGGTTACAAATCAAATTTGGAACTCAACACTCCTACACGACAATAGGCGGTGACGTATTTCAGAAATCACCAGCCGATTCGTACTGTTTTGTCGTTTTCAAAGTCTTCTTGGCAAACTTGGTTAGCACATTCTCCCTCAAACTGAGGTAATTACTGCATTTTCGTTCCATTACAGTAGTTTAAAAGGCATAAGGAAGCATCTTTGTCACAACAGAAAGGTAGTTTGAAAATTGGGCTGGCGACATAACAAAAAAAAAACAGTAAGGGAGCCAACAGCACCCGGGTTTCCCAGGCGGTCACCCATCCAAGTACTAGCCGGGCCCGATGATGCTTAACTTCGGTGATCGGACGAGAACCGGTGTATTCATCATGGTATGGCCGTTGGCGCTCATCTAATGTAGGAGCACGGCAGAATTCGCGTTCGGCTTTTCTCCCAACACACAAAATGTTAGTTTTCGGCCGCATTTGACGAAAGCGCTTCCTTCCGCAACCGCCAGTTCCTCGAGGACGGCGCGGGGAGGCACGCCCGGCGTCCCAGCAGAGTGACGGCCGAATTGGCGGGCGCACCGTCGCGTGTGTGAGACGCACTGCTGCTCGTTGCACCCCCTGTCATTCGCTGGGCGCGTGCAGCCTTCGACACTAGCGGAGGACGCATCTTGTCCCTGGTGTTCAGCGGAGGGCCTGTGCGGGGTGTGGCAGTGTCGTGCTGGAGGGCCCACTGGTAGCGATGTGGGCTTCCTCGCCTCGCCACGCCTCGCCTCGCCTCGCCTCACACCAGGTGTCTGCGTAGTTTGCAGTGCATTCGCACCATTCCTATCCCTGTCCCTGTCCCCGTCCCGACTTGTCCCGACTTTGCTCGACTGCCGCTCGCTGCCGCTCGGGTCGTGGTCCATATGACAGCGCAAGCACGACAAACGTCTGCGGGACGAGACGAGACGAGACGAGACGACTAAGGAATAAGTTCGTGGTTACAAATCAAATTTGGAACTCAACACACCTACACAACAATAGGCGGTGACGTATTTCAGAAATCACCTGCCGATTCGTAGTGTTTTGTCGTTTTCAAAGTCTTCTTGGCAAACTTGGTTAGCACATTCTCCCTCAAACTGAGTTAATTACTGCATTTTCGTTCCATTACAGTAGTTTAAAAGGCTTAAGGAAGCATCTTTGTCACAACAGAAAGGTAGTTTGAAAATTGGGGCTGGCGACATAACAAAAAAAAAAAAAACAGTAAGGGAGCCAACAGCACCCGGGTTTCCCAGGCGGTCACCCATCCAAGTACTAGCCGGGCCCGATGATGCTTAACTTCGGTGATCGGACGAGAACCGGTGTATTCATCATGGTATGGCCGTTGGCGCTCATCTAATGTAGGAGCACGGCAGAATTCGCGTTCGGCTTTTCTCCCAACACACAAAATGTTAGTTTTCGGCCGCATTTGACGAAAGCGCTTCCTTCCGCAACCGCCAGTTCCTCGAGGACGGCGCGGGGAGGCACGCCCGGCGTCCCAGCAGAGTGACGGCCGAATTGGCGGGCGCACCGTCGCGTGTGTGAGACGCACTGCTGCTCGTTGCACCCCCTGTCATTCGCTGGGCGCGTGCAGCCTTCGACACTAGCGGAGGACGCATCTTGTCCCTGGTGTTCAGCGGAGGGCCTGTGCGGGGTGTGGCAGTGTCGTGCTGGAGGGCCCACTGGTAGCGATGTGGGCTTCCTCGCCTCGCCACGCCTCGCCTCGCCTCGCCTCACACCAGGTGTCTGCGTAGTTTGCAGTGCATTCGCACCATTCCTATCCCTGTCCCTGTCCCCGTCCCGACTTGTCCCGACTTTGCTCGACTGCCGCTCGCTGCCGCTCGGGTCGTGGTCCATATGACAGCGCAAGCACGACAAACGTCTGCGGGACGAGACGAGACGAGACGAGACGACTAAGGAATAAGTTCGTGGTTACAAATCAAATTTGGAACTCAACACACCTACACAACAATAGGCGGTGACGTATTTCAGAAATCACCTGCCGATTCGTAGTGTTTTGTCGTTTTCAAAGTCTTCTTGGCAAACTTGGTTAGCACATTCTCCCTCAAACTGAGTTAATTACTGCATTTTCGTTCCATTACAGTAGTTTAAAAGGCTTAAGGAAGCATCTTTGTCACAACAGAAAGGTAGTTTGAAAATTGGGCTGGCGACATAACAAAAAAAAAAAAAACAGTAAGGGAGCCAACAGCACCCGGGTTTCCCAGGCGGTCACCCATCCAAGTACTAGCCGGGCCCGATGATGCTTAACTTCGGTGATCGGACGAGAACCGGTGTATTCATCATGGTATGGCCGTTGGCGCTCATCTAATGTAGGAGCACGGCAGAATTCGCGTTCGGCTTTTCTCCCAACACACAAAATGTTAGTTTTCGGCCGCATTTGACGAAAGCGCTTCCTTCCGCAACCGCCAGTTCCTCGAGGACGGCGCGGGGAGGCACGCCCGGCGTCCCAGCAGAGTGACGGCCGAATTGGCGGGCGCACCGCCGCGTGTGTGAGACGCACTGCTGCTCGTTGCACCCCCTGTCATTCGCTGGGCGCGTGCAGCCTTCGACACTAGCGGAGGACGCATCTTGTCCCTGGTGTTCAGCGGAGGGCCTGTGCGGGGTGTGGCAGTGTCGTGCTGGAGGGCCCACTGGTAGCGATGTGGGCTTCCTCGCCTCGCCACGCCTCGCCTCGCCTCGCCTCACACCAGGTGTCTGCGTAGTTTGCAGTGCATTCGCACCATTCCTATCCCTGTCCCTGTCCCCGTCCCGACTTGTCCCGACTTTGCTCGACTGCCGCTCGCTGCCGCTCGGGTCGTGGTCCATATGACAGCGCAAGCACGACAAACGTCTGCGGGACGAGACGAGACGAGACGAGACGACTAAGGAATAAGTTCGTGGTTACAAATCAAATTTGGAACTCAACACACCTACACAACAATAGGCGGTGACGTATTTCAGAAATCACCTGCCGATTCGTAGTGTTTTGTCGTTTTCAAAGTCTTCTTGGCAAACTTGGTTAGCACATTCTCCCTCAAACTGAGTTAATTACTGCATTTTCGTTCCATTACAGTAGTTTAAAAGGCTTAAGGAAGCATTTTTGTCACAACAGAAAGGTAGTTTGAAAATTGGGCTGGCGACATAACAAAAAAAAAAAAACAGTAAGGGAGCCAACAGCACCCGGGTTTCCAGGCGGTCACCCATCCAAGTACTAGCCGGGCCCGATGATGCTTAACTTCGGTGATCGGACGAGAACCGGTGTATTCATCATGGTATGGCCGTTGGCGCTCATCTAATGTAGGAGCACGGCAGAATTCGCGTTCGGCTTTTCTCCCAACACACAAAATGTTAGTTTTCGGCCGCATTTGACGAAAGCGCTTCCTTCCGCAACCGCCAGTTCCTCGAGGACGGCGCGGGGAGGCACGCCCGGCGTCCCAGCAGAGTGACGGCCGAATTGGCGGGCGCACCGCCGCGTGTGTGAGACGCACTGCTGCTCGTTGCACCCCCTGTCATTCGCTGGGCGCGTGCAGCCTTCGACACTAGCGGAGGACGCATCTTGTCCCTGGTGTTCAGCGGAGGGCCTGTGCGGGGTGTGGCAGTGTCGTGCTGGAGGGTCCACTGGTAGCGATGTGGGCTTCCTCGCCTCGCCACGCTTCGCCTCGCCTCGCCTCACACCAGGTGTCTGCGTAGTTTGCAGTGCATTCGCACCATTCCTATCCCTGTCCCTGTCCGAGACGACTAAGGAATAAATTCGTGGTTACAAATCAAATTTGGAACTCAACACTCCTACACGACAATAGGCGGTGACGTATTTCAGAAATCACCAGCCGATTCGTACTGTTTTGTCGTTTTCAAAGTCTTCTTGGCAAACTTGGTTAGCACATTCTCCCTCAAACTGAGGTAATTACTGCATTTTCGTTCCATTACAGTAGTTTAAAAGGCATAAGGAAGCATCTTTGTCACAACAGAAAGGTAGTTTGAAAATTGGGCTGGCGACATAACAAAAAAAAAACAGTAAA